>NC_058412.1:91462243-91612843 GCF_002201575.2 Neomonachus schauinslandi | reverse complement strand
TCTTTCTTTCTTTCTTTCTTTCTTTCTTTCTTTCTTTCTTTCTTTTTCTTCTTTCTTTCTTCTTCTTTTTTTTTTATCTTGAAAGGAGACTTTGCTTTGGGCAGCATGGTAAGAAGCCAGAAGTGGTAGGGAATTTACACCCCCAAGGCAGCCTCATTCAGGATCTCCCAGGAGTTGACACTTAAGTATCCCAGCTCTTGCCTTTTGGGTGGGATAATTCCAAGAGTGGGTTTTGTGGAGCTGCTTCTGTGGGATTGACCTCCAGTTGTCAACCTTGATAGCCAGCTTTGCAGGCGGCTTCTCATTCCCTGGATCACTCACTCTTTCTCTGTAGAGGTTCCCTGTAACCCCAAATAAACTACATTCAAATTCTTGCCTTGCGAGTCTTCTGGGAGGCTCCAAACTAAGACATTCGCATATTGTAAGTGCTCAATAAAAATGATGGGGGGGGGGTTGAATTTTTCCTTCATTCCAACCTGGGTTAAGAAGCCATCACTCCTTTTGTGATACTCCTGAACAGAAGCAGAAATATACCCAGGAATGTAGGGGGCCAAGGTTGAGAACATGGGCCCAGAGCCAAGTTCCTGTGACAGAATCCAGCTTTCCCTCTCACTGGCTGTGTGACGTCGGGATCATCTCTTACCCTCTCTGTGTCTGTTTCTTGTCTGTAAAACAAGCAAAATTACTGCATATACCTCAGAGGGTTGCCAGGAGGATTTAATGAGTTCAACATGCAACAAGTGGTTAGAACAGTGTCTGGCATGTGGTAAGCGTTTAACAAATGTTATCTATTATTTTAATATTGTTGTTGTTTTCTTAATTTGTTGTCTTTTCTTGACAAGTGATTTCAGCACTATTTCAATTCTATTAATTCATTTTCTCCCAAGAAATTCTCCAAGGTTCCTCTGTGGTTCTCCGACCTGTTTATTATGCTTGTTTTTCTGTGAAGCCATGAGGCTTCCTACAGTATGAAACATGAATATGATGTAAGTACTGATCCTGCATTTCATAGTAAACATTTGGCAATGAAGAGCTTTATGGAGGATTATCCTACTGGGTCTTCTCAACAACCTTAGGATAAAGGTAACATTAATTCTTCTTTATCTTACCATTGGGAAAATTAAGACTTGAAGAGGGAAGGCCACTTTTCTAGTGCTACCAAGCTATTAAGTGGTAGAGAAGGGATTCAAACTCTTGATTGTAGCCCCTCCTCCACCCCCCCCCCCAGCCCAGCCCTAACACTCTACACATAGGATTACTCTGTGTTACCTCTATATGAATGGTTCTCTTACTTCCTTGGCATCAGAATTCTGGGGATAGATGGCTAAAATACAGATTACCAGGCCCAGCAGCTAGCATGTCTTAAGTCAGGAGACCTGGGGGCATTTGTAATAAGTTCCCAGCGATGCTGATGGTGTTAACTAGGGAACCAGACTTTAAGAAGCACTGTTCTGTATCCTAGCCCTGTTAGAACATTTGAGTGAAATAAATGAGTTAAAAATGACTTGGGACTACAACCTCACTCTCTTGATATGTTTGGCACATGTGATGCAAATACTTATGTTTCCTCTGACAATCTTTATTTATTTATTTTTGGCAATCTTTTAAAAATGATATATAATTAAAATTTATTTCTCTCTTACATAAAAGAGACCCAGAAGTAGGCCATGCAGGGTTGGCCTGTGCCCTCAGGGTCAGGGACTAGGTTTCTTTACAGACTCTTGTTGCTACTTACACAGTAGCAACACAGTTGCTCCACACACAGTTACTCCACCATCCTCAGAATGTAGCTGCTATGGCATGATGTGAGATGGTTGCTGGGGCACCAGCCATCACATCTGCATTCCAGCTGACGGGAAGGAGAAGCTGAAGAAGGGCACACTTCTTACCTTAAATTTAAAAAAAAATAATTTTTTTTTACCGTAAAGGTAAAAAAACCCAACACATAAAGAAAACTATACCATTTTTACATGTACATTTCAGTAGTGTTAAATATAGTCACATTGTTGTGCAATGGATCTCAAGAATTTTTCTATCTCCTTCTTCGTCAAACTATAAAGCAATTAAAAAAAAAGTACCGAGCCATACTTTTAACATCTACAAAAGCCAATGACACTCTGTGGGGATAAGATCTGTATGTTCATAGGAAATGCCTGTCAACTTTTGGCTTCTCTCTCCTTACTGGCTGGCTCTAAATAAATCATGCAGATGCCCAGCAAATGGCTTTTTGGAAATGTTGGGTCATTATGGTAATGAAAAAAAATGATGTAAGGGAAAAGCCACTGTCTCAAAGCTCAACTTACATAGATATCTGTGGCATTTCTTGGATCATACAAATCTCCAAATGAAATTAAAATTTTTTTTTTTAAATATATAGCATTGGGATCTTGGGCCAAAAACAAATGCCATTTAAATTTTTGTTTCAGGCTTATATCAATACATTGTATGTAAAACCATCCAACATATAAAATGTTGTGAGGCAATATTGCTGAGGTTGAAGTGGGGGGCAGGGAAGGAAGGAGGCCTAGAACCCCAGGAGAGGACCACTGAGAGAAAGCTAAATGATGGGGTTCTAGGCCTCCCCTACAAGAACAACAAAATGTCCTAATCCCTGGGACACTTAAGTATTCATGATATCACTTATAAGAGTTAGTTTGAAAGCTTTTAATCATTCTTCAATTCACATGTGTCTTGCCTTATTTTTGGGTACTCATGGTAATGCTAGGGCGCTATACAAATAAGGCAGTATAATGTTACAGCATAAACACTGGTTTGGGTGTGAAGAGACTTTTCAGCTAACACTGGTTCTTCCATGAGCTGGCTTTGTTACTTGAGGAAGTCAGTTAATCTCTCCTTTGTAGAAACAGGGACTGAACTAACCCATTTCTCTCTCTCTCTCTCTCTTTTTTTTTCTTTTTCTTCTTTTAAGCTCTAACCTTCTCTGGCTCTCCTTCAAGCCTGGATATAATGACCTTACTACTGATGGAAAGATTATCTTGGGAAATGTTGGCCCAAACTAAACCCTTTCTCCAAACATCTGGTCTAATTTCCTTCTGCTGGGCAAATAGACACCCTGGCCGAGTTCCAGTGCAGGTAATTACATTCTGCCCACCACGATTTTCCTTGCATTGTCAATTGGCCACGGTATTCTTCTGTATTTCTCCTCAGGAACTTGTCTCCTAATACTGTTGTCTGCTGCTTCACAGGGCAGTTTTCAAACTGTGGCTTCCTTTGGGGAATCTTCTTGTGTTTTTGGAAATGTAATTCTGTCACTACCATGGGCCACAAACATTTTGGTCTTGCTAGGTGTTTCTGAAGGGTGTGGCTCAAAAACATATGATGGTTCTCTTACCCATCTACTTTTAGTAGTGACGTCTTTGAGACTTGCCTAAAAAGTTTCCAACTGAAAAGTACACTGACAATAATGGCTCATATTGATCTAAAAAGTTTCTAATAACAAATCACATTGATACTCATAGCTAATAGTAATGGTAATAAAATTAATAACAATAACGGCTTACAATGTATCAGATACCCTTTTAGGTGCTGCCCATGTACCCTCTCACTTACCATTGTTTTTCTCATCTTGAAGATGAGGAAATTGAGGCATGGAGGGGCTTCTCTTGCCTACAATTTGTGTGGTTCTTTCAAGCATCTCATGAGAGATCAGACTGGTCAGTTACACGGCATCCATAAACTGAGCCATTAAAAAAGAGTGAGGTGGGGATACCTGGTGGCTCAGTTGGGTCCTGGGATCAAGTCCCGCATTGGGCTTCCTGCTCAGTGGGGAGTCTGCTTCTCCCTCTCATCTGCCTGCCACTCCCCCTGCTTGTGCCATCTCTCTCTCTCTCAAATAAATAAATAAAATCTAAAAAAAAAAAGAGTGAAGAAAATCCATATGCAGTAGTATGACAAACTCTCCAAGGTATATAATTAAGTGAAAAGAGTAAGATATAGGATAGTATGGATGTTATACTTTTTAAAAATTATTTTTAATTTTTATTTATTATAATTTTTATTTTTAGAAATCATGTAAACCGTTATGTATATTTTGCTGCTTTATGCATTTCTTTTCCTAGTCTGGAAGGAAACCCAAGGCAGTGTTTCATTGGTTACCTTTGGGGTGAAGGTTACCTTCTGTAATGTCTGAAGTTTTCACCATGTGCATATAGTATGTTACTTAAAATTTTTTAAATTGTCAGCAAGGGCTTTCTAGATGTGAGATTATGAATAACTTTTGCTTTCTTTTTTCCATGTCCCTATTTCAGAATTATAGTAAATATTATTTATTTTGTAGGAGATTTCTATTAATAAAGGGCAACTTGACCTACACCACCTCAAAATCTACCAGGAGTTAGAGAGCTTCATTCTTTTGGGCTTTTGGGCTGGCTGGAGGTGGTGAGGTTGGTGGGATAAATGTGGGCTGGCTGGGGGGGGTTATGGGAGGGGGTGGATTCCTGAGGCCCTCAAAGTCCTAAGCAGGCAAACACATGGGTCAGACATTGGTCTTTCATTCTGTCCCATGCAAATAGCAGCCTCAAAATTCCTTTCTCTCTTCTTTGGGTTTCTAATAAATTTTTAAAAATGACTTTTTTTTATTATTATGTTATGTTAATCACCATACATTATATCATTAGTTTTTGATGTAGTGTTCCATGATTCATTGTTTGCATATAACACCCAGTGCTCCATGCAGAATGTGCCCTCTTTAATACCAGGCTAACCCATCCTCCCACTCCCCTCCCCTCTAGAACCCTCAGTTTGTTTTTCAGAGTCCATAGTCTCTCATGGTTTGTCTCCCCCTCCGATTTCCCCCCCTTGAGGGTAAAATGATTTTATTTATTTATTTGTCAGAGGGAGAGAGAGAGCACAAGCAGGGGAAGCGGCAGGCAGAGGGAGAAGCAGGCTCCCTTCTGAGCAGGGAGCCCGACGTGGGATTTGATCCCAGAACACTGGGATCATGACCTGAGCCAAAGGCAGACTGAGCTTTCAGACTGAGCTTAACTGACTGAGCCACCCAGGTGTCCCCTAATACATTTTTCTTTAAAGGAAATATATTGAGAATTTTAGGTAAAGTTCACAATTTAAAGAAGAAATCTGGGCGATGTGAGCTTTGTCTTAATGTGGGCCCCCTCCACTCACGTACCCTCAGTGGATCTGGTTTAGTACAAGGGCATCAAGAGTAAGCCCCTGACTTGTTCTTCTACAACCCCACACCTTTGGTCTAGAACTGTCTCAGATTTGGCTACTGACGTGTCAGTGAAGCAAAAGGCCCCGGAAAACAACCTCTCCGCTTCATGGGAACTGCAAGTTGTAAATGTGAGTACACACACAGCAGTTGGTTATCTCTTTGGGGGTTAAGTTACCCCATTCAACATGGGCTTGTGCAGACAATGGGTGGGGGCCAGTGACACCAGAGTAATCCTTTTACCTGCCCTATCTAAAGTGACATTGGAATGAAGGGGCACTTTCAGAGGGTATCAGTTTCCTAGGTAAGTCCTACAAACAAGCCCGCAGATCCTTAGCTTTGTAATTGTGCTTCCACTCCAGGCCTAGGGAAGCCAGGCCTACTTGTCACTCCCGAAAGCAGATGAAAGCCTCGCTGTGAGTCTGGTGGAATTCCATTGTCGCTGTGTTTACTCACGGTCACCCAACGCCTCCACCCCTATATGGTCTACAAGGGGACTGGTTTTCTTGCCAAGCACCACATCCTGAAAGCATAAACAGTGATTAAAACTTACTATAAAAAGTGCTGGAAAGGCAGACAGGGTTTTCTGTCTATCTTGGTGAATCAGTTCATCTCCCACATGCCAACACCTTGGGGTCACCCAATACTCCGTCTTGTCATTTTTCTTTCAAAGAAGCCACACCTTCCATTTTTCACTGCAAGGAGCTGTGATGACAGAGGCTTAAGAATTCTATTTTCTTTTTAAAGGAACTTTGATTACAGCAGGGCTTGGATGAGAAAGGTGATGCGGAAGAGCAGATGGGGTGGGAGCAGGAAAGGCATGTTCAGATTCTGCTGCGTCCTCAGGAGGGACTGCTGAGCCTAACCAGAGGCTGAAATCTGTCCCGGGGATAAGATACCCCTGTTCCCCTCTGCTGGGGGGGACATTAGCTCTGCTGTTTAACCTGGTTTCTCATTTTTACCAATGCTTTCAAGTCAGTGGAAACTTCCAAGAATCTAGGTGGTTCATTGGCTTTCAACCAATGTGTGTTTACTGAACGCTTATAATCTCAAAAATTTGGGGTGCTGGAACAGACAGGGAGACATGCCTATGGCTTTGTGGGCCAGAGGTCATCTCACTAATGGGACTTTTCATCCTTGTTTCAAGCTGAACGAACCTGATCATGTTGGTCTCCTGTTATAGACCTTTATATTCTACATAAGCTCAAACCACTTTGAGGATTATGTCAGGATTCTGGTTCCCACATTTCCTTCCAACCTGCATGATCTCCCTCTCCCTCTGTTCTCTGTTCTGCTCATCAAATATAAAATGTACAGGTGTATCCTGCCTTGGCCTGTGTGGTGTCCTTTTTCTGGGCTGCCTCTATTTCTGTTTTAATTGACCTCACCTCTGTTCATTGAAAACCTAGCTCAGATGCCGTCTTGTCCAGGTAGCCTTACCCCACTCCTCCAGGAAACATTAATTGCCTCTCTCCTTAGAGTAGATTATTATCAGTGATACTATTTGTTTGTGTGCTTATCTCCCGAAAATGTTTCTTGAGGATTTCAGGGAAACACATTTTGCTCATCTCCATGTCTTTAATTCCTAGCAGTGTGCTGGTAATCAAGAAGTCAGACTTCTTGTTTGTTGAAGTCAGACATATAAGATTGTCAGCATTTCTCATGCAAAGAATTAGGAAGAGAATAAAATAAAATACTCAATGCTAGGACACATTGGAATAAGAAGAGTTTCTCTTTGGTACATCTGGGTCATTCGTGGGAATTCCCTATGGTTATTGCCCGATGTGGTGTCTCATCCTCTAGCAGGCAAACCCTGGGAAGCTCCTTTTGAGGATTCTCCTATTGGTATTGGTATCAGTTTATCTTTTTTTTGAAAATGGAGATAGGTAGCTTTATAATTTTTTTCTGATTAAAAACATATACATGCTCATTATTAAAAATTCAAATGATCAAGAAAAGTAAAAGATAAGCAAAACCCAAAAAGTAAAAAGTACTCTGAATCCCACCACACAGGGATAACAGTTATGTTTTGGTAAAAATCCTTTGAGATCTCTCTCCATGTATGTGCACACACACATAACAAACATGCTCAGTTTCATGTACTTATTTTCAAAACATATTAAACTTTACATAAGTGAATCATACTATATCTGCTCTTATGTAACATTTTTTTTTGTTTTTCAGTGTATTAGATGTGTTCACATCAATTCATACAACTTGACAGCATCTATTTCTGTAGAGTATCCCGTTGAATGGATGTCTTACAATGTTTTCCAAATGTCTGTTGATGGATCTGGGGGCTACTTCCAGATTTTCACTACTGCCAGTTTCCGCCATGATAGACATCCTTATTCAGTGGAGTCACATGCCATGTGGGGTTTCAGGAAAGGTGATGTGTAAGGTAAACTTTGTAAATTTTTCAGGGAGTCAAAATCATCGCCAAAAATTAGATTGGTGCCATAGTGGAGAAAAAGGTAGCCTCTGCAATTAGTCAGTGTCTGATTTGTTCTCCTGCATCCGATCAGATGGTTATTCACCAGGTTCATAACCACACATCAGATGGTTATTCACCAGGTTATTCAGCAGGTGCTCAAACAAGTAGGTGGTGAAAGAGTTGGCTTGCATTTGGGTTGGGGCCATGTATGTGAAAAGATGAGAAATACATTTCCCGTTAAACATGGGGCCTCAGCCCAGCACAGTGCGGTGTTCTTATCCATTTGAGGCCTTTCAAGGTGATGAGGACAGTGGAAGAAAGAGCATGTCCTGCCTTCTTCCTGGAGCATGCCTGGTGTGGAGGTGCCGGGTGGAGGGCATGAATCATCAGGGATTCAAGAATCTCCTTTTCTTTCTCTCTCTCTTCCTTGTACCGAGACCATAGAGTCCCTTTTGCAAATGTTAAATGTGAATCCAGTGTCTCGTTACATACATTTCCAGAAGTCTGCTGGATCAAAGTGTGCCAGGTCAAAAGTTTACCAATGTATCACCCTAATAAAAATGCATACAAGTGACTACTTCCCCAAAATGGATATATGGATATGCTCAATCCAATCCACCATTGCTAGTCTGGTAGGCTCAGATGTATCATTTTTACTTTTCCTCAATTTTTTTTTTTTTTTGGATATCTGCTCTTTGTCATCCTAAGCTCCTTGACTACTTATTGCTACTTGTGAGTGGTCCAGCTGTCTTCTTTGACCACATTCTCTGTTGCACCTCCTTTTTCTGAGTACCTTAAAGATATTTGTACATGGGGAGGCTTAACTGTTAGATGTGTTGCGTGTTGCAAATGTTTTTCTCCATTTGTAGTTTACCTTGATTACAGTGTTGCTATCAAGTATAAAAGTTTTTTAGTTATTATGTAGAAAATAATCTAGTTTTCTACCCAGAGATTCTAACTCATTTTCTGTTAAGACTTTCAGATTTTAGTGTAAGTGTTTTTCCACTTTTGGAATTAGGAAAAGAGAGAGTTGGTTTTGTCAAGCATTTTTGACTAATTTATCTACTATTTCAATGCCTCTAAAATTGTACTGATAATTTTGTTTTAAAACATGGAAGGAAGCAGAGATTCTGTAGTCAAATTCTGTGGAGTGAATAATTAGTTCAGATGTACCTCATTTATTGAGACTGTCAGAAAACATAAATGAGAGGAAAATGAGTTAAAACTGAAGTACTCTTCTTTTTTAAGAAGGAATTTTTCTTTCAACAATTTTTTCTTTCTTTTTAAAAGATTTATTTATTTGAGAGAGTGGAGCAGGGCCAGAGGGAGAAAGGAAGAGAGAATCTCAAACAGACTCCTGCTTTGCATGGAGCCCCACTCAGGGCTCGATTTTATAACACTGCAAGCACAACTCAGGACCTGAGCCAAAGCCTCGAGTCAGATGCTTAACTGACTGTGGCACCCAGGCACCTCAGCAATCTTTTTCTTTCAATATGAAGTTATTTTACTTAAATAAATTATGAGGGAGCACTTTGTAAATTCTAAGGTCTTAATCATATGTATATTTTTCATTTACATTATTGCTATTTTTTAAAAAAATATTTTATTTATTTATGAGCAAGAGAGGAGGAGCAGAGGGAAAGAGACAAGCAGACTCCCCGCTGAGCATGGAACCCAACATGGGGCTTGATCTCAGGACCCTGAGATCATGACTTGAGATGAAACCAAGAGTCAGATGCTTAACCAACTGAGACACCCAGGCACCCCTATTGCTGTTCTTAACGGAGTAAGAGAGATGAAATAGTAAGTAAGTCCATGTAAAAATAAGATTTTTTGGACCAGAATTTAAGCCACCTAGCACTGTTCAGAAGCAAGTCTGCTAGTCTTACATAAAGCAGCACTTCGGTGTTGGAACCAGAGCTATGGTTTACTCTCCTTAGAGTCTGCCCCAGGACCCAGAGGTCATAGATAACTTCTGTGTCCCCTTATCCCAAGAAATACGAGCTTCAGAGAGACATAACATTTCCTTCTCCAGGGCTCTCAGTCCAGCCCTGAACGCTGCCTTTCAACACACATTGTCTATTCTTTGTAGAATGAGAAAAAAGAGATTGTGCAAGAGATAGTTCAAACTGTCCAGATAACTCAATTAAAAAAAAAAAGCCAAAGCCAGGAAGCTCCTTTGCAGCCCCACTCCTTTGCAGTTCATCATTTTTGTGTGGATGTCAGATGCACACGCTGAGCGGTCCATACCCCCAGCCCAGGTGGCACAATACAGCCAGGTGCTGAGACCTGAGTGTAGACACCTGTCACTGGCCCCTGGAGGGGCAGGGACCCTTGGCTCCAGGTGAAGTCCTTGGCCACAAGTTTCTTCCAGATCGGTGATGGAAAGAGGTTTGTCACTCCCAGGGGGAGAAGGGGGAGTTCAGGTGAGGGCCCTGACCTGCAAGGTCCCCAGGCGCCAGCCACCTCCACAGGAAGGGGATCCTTGTGTCCTCTCGGAGCTGGGGGCCTCTCCTCTGCTCTGCCCCCAAATGCTCTCAAAGCAGAAGCAACCAGGTGGGTGGACCAGAGAGAGAAAAGAATAAAAGTCACAGGAGCCATCATTTCCCCCACTGGTGCTGGGGGTGTTACCATCATTCTGTGGGCCTGGGTATTTTCTTTCCTCTCAGAGATGGCAGGTTCCAACAACGGAGGACATTGTGTTTGGTTATTTTTTGTTGAGCTACAGGTTGAGAGAGGAAAAGAGGATTTGCCAGGAAAAGGGAAATGAGCTAGGTGAATTTTTTTTTTTTAATGATGTAGTTTTGGTCTAACCCAAAGCCTGGGAATGTTTTCAGGAGATTCAAATCTCTCCTTGGTTTGTACTGCTCTGAAATAGGATCCCAGCTGCCTGCTGTGCGGTCAGGCGGCCCGCGGTAACCTGGGACACGACAGGCCCCTCCTGCCACTTCCCACCCGGCCCTTTTTGTGGCTGTCTCCGGGGATCCGGCTCCTGGATGTAGGTGGCGGTGCCCCTACTCCTCTCTCATGCTCCTTTCTCGTTGGCCTCTACAGCCTACAACCCCCACGCAAGAGCTCTGCACTGGGCCCTCCGTGCATCCTGCCCTGGCCTGCATTGCCCCCTGTTTGGTATCGCTAGTCCCAACTGGTAGAATGGCCTCCTTCTCTGCTTTTATTCCAGGCCTCCTTCCCTGCTTTTATCCTTCCTTCCACACTCTTGCCGGAGGAAGCTTCCAGAATCAGAGCTCTGCATCATTCCTGCACTCAAAACACTCAGTGGCTTTAAAAATTCTACCTAGACGGTCTTTGGCCTGCGACTCAAGGCCTTACTCTTCATCTGAACCTCCCTACCGCTGCCCCCAGGATCCGTGGCCACACTCCCTTACTCCTCTCCAGGGGAGCTCCCCGGATGGGAAATGTCCCTTGGCTTCCGCAGGCGCCTCCTCGCCGCCTAGTTCTGCACTTGGGTAGCTCCCTCTCCCACTCCTGCAGTTCAAAGCTGTGCTTGCTCTGAAGAGATGTTACCCCCTCTTTGATGCCAGCCCCTATTTTCCAGGCAAATATGATCTCTTCCCTTATGGCATTCATCATCTTACAATGATCAAAGTTATTTTTGTTGTTATAAAAATAAATTCTAGAAAAAATACAAACATAATACTTTTGTATTGCAACAATTCATATAATATAGAAAAATCAAAGTTTTCCATCCCCTCTACTCTCTCCTATCTTTAATTCCTGGAGATAACTACCACTAAAAGTTTAGTGTATGTACTCTCATTTTTTTTTTCTTTTTCTGCATAGAAATCCAGAAGTAAGCACACGGGTGGACTTATTTTAAACAAATATCGGGGTCATTCTGTATTATTTTCCTGCAACTTCCTTTTCTCACTCAATATATCATGAACATTTTTTTGGTCAGTTTATAAAAATACATTCCACTATTTTTAACAATAGCATGTTATTCTATACTACACTCGTCTCATAATCTCACTATTCTCTTATTCATAGATACATTAGATTGTTACCATTGTTCTGCTATTATAGCGAGTTGTGCAGCAAACATCCTAATACATTTATTTTTGTATATTTGAAGACATATTTCTATAGAATAGATCTAGAGGCAGGATCCCTGGGTCAAGAGTATTTATAGTCATTTGTCTATAAATGTCATCTTGGGAGACTCTATGTTGATGACATGACTTCACCCCTCTTTAGCTGCTTTGATAAAGTCTTCAGAGCACTGTCTGTGGATGGTTTGATATGGAATAGGACCTGCAGCTGGAGGGAGAATATTTTAGATAAAAATAAAAATATCACATTTCATATTTTCTCATCAAAATTAGGATAGAAAGAGAGAGAAGCTGGGAGAAATATGTAAATATTTATGTAAATAAGACAGGGCCATTTCACAGAAAGTAACCTGAGTTTAGAAAGTCAGAATTGTGCCTTAGAATCACTTGAAGAATGTTAAAATATCCAAGGCCTTTAACATTCTTCAAGTGATTCTAAGGCACAATTCTGACTTTCTAACTGTGGAGAGAGCCGAGATGCTCTTCAACAGATGAATGGATAAAGAAGATGTGGTCCATATATACAATGGAATATTACTCAGCCATCAGAAAGGATGAATACCCAACTTTTACATCAATATGGATGGGACTGGAGGAGAGATTATGCCAAGTAAAATAAGTCAAGCAGAGAAAGTCAATTATCATATGGTTTCACTTATTTGTAGAACACAAGGAATAGCATGGAGGACATTAGGAGAAGGAAGGGAAAAATGAAGGGGGGGATATCAGAGGAAGAGATGAACTATGAGAGACTATAGACTCTGAGAAACAAACTGAGGGTTTTAGAGGGGAGGGAGGTGGGGAGATGGGTTAGCCCAGTGATGGGTATAAGGAGGTCACGTACTGTATGGAGCACTGGGTGTTACATGAAAACAATGAATCGTGGATCATCACATCAAAAACCAATGATGTATTGTATGGTGATTAACATAACATAATAAAATAAAATAAAAATAAATAAATAAATAAAAACCTCCCCAGGTCCTTCCAGTGTCCCTGTGAGACTGAGAGCCCTGCTTCCCTTGCCCCTGTGCTCTGATGAGCTATGAGGCATCTTGAATGCCCTGGTTGCATCTTTTTTCCCTCTGTAACATGAGAATGTTCTATCTCACAAGTTTTTGAGATGGCAAAATGACATAGCAGTTGTGAAGACAATTGTCAAAAGATAAGAGCATTTTCAATAAAAGTATAAGCCATCATTATTATTTTTCAGCTCAGCCAGTCACAGACAATGCTAAATATTTGGAAAATATTTAAGCAGGTCTAAAATTCACATGGTGAGAAAATAGGATTTTTGAAGGAGAAAGCAGTAGTTGGTTGAGCTGCTCCTAGCACTGGTGGCAACTGGAGGTCTGATAGCGTGTGTACAGATGAAGAACAGGGAAGAGGGGAGGGAGGTGGCGAGATGGGTAAGCCCGGTGATGGGTATTAAGGAGGGCATGTACTGTATGGAGCACTGGGTGTTACATGAAAACAATGAATCATGTTTCCAATGAAACATGGAAGATTTTGAAGGTAAACAAGGCAATGTCACAGGAAAGAGCAACATAAATACTTGCCATCAGCACTGATAGGAACAAATTGCTTCTGTGGATTCTGTCTCGGCTCTATAACCATTTGAAAATTAGTCAAAGGTCCAAATGCCAGAAGGCCCAGGCTGCCCACCACCTGCTCCTCCCCCACCTCCCAGTTCTCTTGGAGTCTTTATTTCAATCCCAAGGCTAAGGAGAGGATGAATAAGGGACAGAGGAGACGGTCTTTTAATTTAAGATCTAAATTTGATGATGGCATCTTCCCTTGTGTGCCCTAAAATAAACTAAGAGTGCCATTTCCTAAAATCTGACACCCACACGGGTTTGCAGCCCCTGCCTGCCCTTGCGTCAGATTAAAGACTGAGAAGTCCTACAGTTGGAGAAATTTGTTAAGCTGCGTTGGATCTGCATTTCCCAAACTTACTTGATCATGGAACTCTCTATTAACTTCTCTTGGGTCACCGTGCAAAGCTCTGGAATGAAGGCACCATAAGAGCTGGCCCTTCTCACTCATCAAACCAGAAGAATTCAAGAATGTTCAACCTGGACTTAGTTTTACAGCCCATCCCCTTCAATTGTGTTACTTTTCAGATGATCGAACAGATCCCCAGAGATGTCAAGAGCTGGGAATGGATCTCTTTGGGCTCCTGCAACATCAATTAGCCAGGGATGGGGGCTTTGGACCTCTTGGTACACAGACAGTTGTTGAACAGACACTCTCATTTTGGCACTATGGCAAGTGGAATATATTCAACTGTGCAATTTGACTTGAGGACTTCATGTTACCTATCCTAGAAACAGTGACTTGAAATATCAACATATAATGCAAAGAGAATAAATTAAATGCTAAATTGAGTGGCATAGATTATAAGCCGTGGTAAACTGGCTCCCTGGAAAGTAAAATCCCTAATTTTAGTGTTTGCCAATTTCTGTGGTAAAAATACTTCCACCACAGCTGAGGTCAAGCTAGCAACATGATGTCATTGAACATGGAAGAGATGTTGGTCACCATCAGAGCAGATTGCAGAGGACACAGAGAGGTTGGTGATGATTAGAATTATCCTGAAGGGGACTGAACTCAAGCTGGAAAATACTGAGCATGAGAATAAATAGCAGGAAAATTGGAGCTGATAGAAACCAGAGTCTTGTTTCTTTTGTTTTTTTCCAGTTTTATTGAGATATAATTGACATATGACATTGTGTAAGTTTGTGTGAGTGTATATATTTGATTTGATAGACATGTAAGTGCAAATGATTACCACAATAAATTTAGTTAATCTCTGTTACTTCACATAGTTACAATTATTTTTCTTTTATGATGAGAAATTTGAAGATTTACTCCCTTACCAACTTTCAAATATATGATGCAGTGTTGTCAACTAAAGTCATCATGGTGTATATTACATCTTCAGAACTTATTTACCTTACAACTGAAAGTTTATACCATTTGACCACCTTCACCCAATTCCATTCTTACCCCCTGCCTCTGGCAAACATAAATCTGACTTCTATTTCTAAGAGTTCAGTTTTTTTTAGTATTTATTTATTTTGAAAGATTTATGTTTTATTTATTTGAGAGAGAGAGAGAACAAGGAGGGAGAAGAGCAAAGGGAGAGGGAAAGAGAATCTCCAGCAGACTCCCTGCTGAGCGAGGAGCCTATTGCAGGGCTCCATCCTAGGACCCTGAGATCATGACCTGAGGGGAAATCAAGAGTTGGATGCTTAACTGACTGAGCTACCCCAGCCCCCTGAGTTCCTTTTTTTTAGATTCCACATATAAGAAAAATCATACAGTATTTGTCTTTTTGTGTCTGACTTACTTCACTTAGTATAAAACCCTCAAGGATTGATCTATGTTGTCACAAATGGTGAGATTTCCTTCTTTTTTCATGGTTAAAGAATTTTTCACTGTGTGTGTATGTATGTACGTATATATATATGTATATTTTTACATTCACATATTGACATTATACATTTTCTTTATCCATTCTTCCATCAATCGACACTGGTTGTTTCCATGTCTTGGCTATTATAAATAATGCTGAAAAGAACATGGGAGAGCACATGTCTCCTCAGGATAATGATTTTGTTTTCTTTGGATATACACCCAGAAGTAGGATTACTCAATCATATGGTAATTCTATTTGCAATTTTTTTGAGGAAGCTCCATACTGTTTTCCACAGTGTCTGTACCAATTTACATTCCCACCAGAAAACAGAATCTTTGAAAAACTTTATACTTTTTCCAGATTTGGAAAGAAAGGGTAAACTTAACTCTCCTGAGATAAAATTTACTTAATTCTAGGACTTTTTAAAAATTTAGATTCATGTGAATTCAAGCCCCACATTGGGTGTGGAGCCTACTTAAAAAAAAGGACTATCATTTAGGGGTGCTGGCAGGCTCATCTGTGGACCCTGCGACTCTTGATCTCGGGGTTGTGAGTTCAAGTCCCATGTTGGATGTAGAGATGGCTTAAAAATAAAATCTTAAAAAAATTTAGATTTGCACTTGTTTTTTCTAATTTTTCTCCTAAGCTTTTACTTTCAGAATAGTTTTAAATTTACAGAAAAGTTGCAAATACACTACAGAGAGTTCCTGCAGACCCTGCACCCAACTTCCTCTGTTGCCAACATCTTACACTACTATGGTACATTTATCAGAACTAATGAACCAATATCAATACATTATTTTTTAAAGATTTAATTAATTTATTTATTTGAGGTAGAGAGAGAGAGAGCAAGCGGGGGGAGGGAGAGGAACAGACTCTGTGCTGAGTGTGGAGCCTAATGTGGGGCTTGATCCCACAACTCTGAGATCATAACCTGAGCCAAAATCAAGAGTCAGATGCCAACCAACTGACCCACCCAGGTGCCCCTCAATACATTATTTTTAACTAAACACTATACTTTATTTGTATTGTATTCATTTTTTCCCCTATTGTCCTTTTTCTGTTCCAGGATGGCACATTACCTTTAGTTGTCTGGTCTCCTCACACCCCTCTGGTCTGTTCTCAGACTTTCCTTGTTTTTTAATAAGCTGAAAATCTTGAGGAGTACTAGGCAGATATTTTGTAGAATGTCCTTCAATTTCTGTTTGTCTCATGGTTGGGTTGGGACTATGGATTTTAAGGAGAAAGAATATGGAGATAAAATACTATTTTTATCACATGATATAAGGGCTTCATGCCATCAACATGGCTTCAGGCTGAGGAAGCTGATCTTGATTTCTTGGTCCTGGTGGTGTTTGCTAGCTCCCTCCACTGTGAGTTACTTTCCTTCCTTCCACACAGCACTCTTCAGGAGAGTTCCTTTATCCAAGCCTCATTTTCTTACTCTGAATTTCCACTGTGCCTCCCTTTCCAGGTTCTTCCAGATTTTCCCCATTTCAGTCAGTCCTGGATGTGCCCTAAGTGATCTTAAGACCTCATATTACTTTTGTCATGTGTATATTTCCAACATGAGCAAATGAGCATGGGCGGGGTGGGGGGGGCGGTGGAGGAGCAGAGGGAGAAGGAGAGAGACAAGCAGACTCCCCACTGAGCACAGAGCCTGATGCGGGGCTCAATCCCAGAACCCTGGGATCTTGACCGGAGCCTAAGTCAGATGATTAATTGAATGAGTCACCCAGGAGCCCCAAGGAAATGCTTTTATAGTCTATAAAGCTTTCATAGTCTATAAAGCTTTCATATACATTATATCATTTAAAAAATAATTTGAGCTTTCTAAGAACCTCATAAGGTTCTTAGAAAAGAGCCTATATTTTCCCTATTTTCCAGATGAAGACCTCAGGGCACAAAGAGTTAGCTAATGAGTGGTAGAGTCAGAACTGGTCACCAGTTCTCCTAAGTTTAAGACCAGTGTTTTTGAGTTCACAGATTATTAAAATTTTCCTACTCGCCATGGGGCCAATGTTTGGGGAAATCAGTTTGCAGCTCAAGTATTCTTTACCCTACTCTTGGTGATAGAGCCAAACCGAGAGCAGGGCTGCCACCTATAAGTTAAATCCAGTTGTTTTCTTTTTAGATGGTTTTGAGAAGTCCTGCAAAATGAGAAAATAGAATATAGAACATTCCAGAACATCCAGATAGGTTCCCTCTTATTAACTTGGCTTCATATGTTTCCCAAATCAGCCCCAATGCTAAAACAAGCAAGAAAATTGTGTACTTTAACCTAGAAATTGGTGGAATCATAAATATAGCTGTATAAATATTAAGATTTATAAAGTAACAAACAAGAATCATGAACATTCTGGAGGTTGTATCTCAAACCTCTAACATTAAATTTTTAAAATGAAACATAGAATGTTAAAAAAAGAAGACATTGTAGGGGCACCTGGGTGGCTCAGTTGGTTAAGCGACTGCCTTCGGCTCAGGTCATGGTCCTGGAGCCCTGGGATCGAGTCCTGCATCGGGCTCCCTGCTCGGCAGGGAGTCTGCTTTCCCCCCTGACCCTCCCCTCTCTCATGCTCTCTCTCTCTATCTCATTCTCTCTCTCAAATAAATAAATAAAATCTTTTTAAAAAAGACATTGTATTTTATCATAGTGTGGTAGCTGATAGTTTTTGTCTACCCAAAGATTTTTACCAGAAAGGGGATAACAGCCCTGGGAGCATAGATAGAGAGACCCTACTGGACCATAAGGGGAAGGTGGGGTGGGTGGGGGGAGAAAGCTGCATAACCCCTCTGAACCTTAATTAAGGTTAGTTAGCTTGCTATTTTAAATCTCAGTTCTCTGCAATGTTTCCCCAGAATTTAGTATTCTCTTTTTGTTAAGTTCCTATATGCTTGTCAAAAGTTCTTCCCCACCTCTGTAATTTCTATTAAGCATCCCAAGTATTGTGGTGATTATTTTAAACTGTATTCTTTTCAATTACTTCTAATACATTTCTTCATTTTTATTCAATCCATGGTAATCTAACATGGGAATTCTAACATGGCCATGTCTTAACACTTATTGCCTGAGAAGCTTGTATCAGATTGTAAGGAGCTTAGCCAGCCAAGCAGTTGTGGCTTTCTTCATGAAAAATATTTCCTAAAGTGCAAACTACTATTCATACTTTAGCAAATGGGTCACCTGGAGAGCTGGTTAGAACACAGATGTCGAGATATCACCTGCAGAAATTCTGACTTGGTAGGACTGGTACGGGACCCAGGAATTTGCATATTTAACAATTTCCCTGTGATAATGATGATGTTAGTCTGGACCACACTTTGAGTAGTCCTGGTGTTGGGGTAAGGATTACATTGGGACTTCCTATCTGATAGAAGAGGGTGACTCATTAGCACTAAAGAAATTTTCAGGGGGCGCCTGTGTGGCTCAGTTGGTTGAACATCCAACTCTTGATTTCAGCTCAGGTCATGATCTCAGGGTCCTGGGATGGAGCCCGCATCAGGTTCCCTGCTCAGGGGGGATCCTGCTTCTCCCTCTCCCTCTGCTGCTCCCCCTGCTTGTGCTCTCTCACTCTCTCTCTGTCAAATAAATAAATAAAATCTTAAAAAAAATTTCAGGAATAACTGACTATAAGGTAGATTAAATGCAAGTGAAAGAAGTGAGACGTCTGTCCAACAAATATGTGTCCTTATACACAGTATCAATGGTCACTGCAAATTGTCAATTACTTCTGGAGAAAAGGCACATTATTGTCATATGTCTTAGAATTCTGCCCATACATTCTGTATATAGTGAGTCTACATACTTAGTGCAAATACTCCCCAGGACTAATATTCTGAAAGCAAGGAGACTGGTAGCAGTGGATGGATCACTAAACTTTGAATTAGCAGCTCTGGATTCAAGATCTGATGATAAACCTCCTCCCTTTTTTCTGCTGTGTGATCTCAAGCAAGTCACCTAACCCCTCTTAGCCTTAGTATCCTTCCCAGTCAAGTGGTAATATGGACAGTCCTGGTCAACACCCCAGATTGCAGTGATTGCCTAAAGAGAAGTGAGCAGATGTCTGTACATGTAAGGGGTTAACCAGGAGCAGCTTGTTCCTGAAGTGGAGAAGGGGGTGCACCACCATCTGAACACAGGCTCAGCTCTATCCGCCCCCTGCCTGGTGGATTGCCATATGGCGCCTCACCTTGTTCCCTTTCAAGATGAACTCTCATTCCCTGGAAAAAATTTCTCAGCCTTAAAGTCACAACTTCAAAAATGCAGTGAGGACCACATTTAAAAGGTCTGGTAAATTTTTGGTTGATTTAGTTTTTTAAACTGCACTTTTAAATAAACCCAAATATAGAGATGAAAGCCAAGAATTAAAATATACATACAAAATAGAAAACATTAATATTTTCAAGTACGATGAGTTGAATAATCATCATAAGGAAACTATAAAATGTCAAGTGACTCAGACCAGATGATTGCTGTCACTCTCCTCGATGCTGGGACATGTGGTCTGTGCAGAACACCAGGATCAAGCCAACCCAGTGTTGGCTTCCACCACACAGGCATGTTCTTAATCCTTCTGCTGACAATTGCTTCATCAGTTAATCAAATAAACTTTAACACTAATTGGTGTGGGGAGGAAATTGAAGGAAGTCTGTTAAAATGACTCAGGTTTAAACTCTATAATCAGGACACCCTATGTTACATTGTCTCCTGGCCCATGTTCCTTGATTTTCAGTCTGGTTGTCAACCTATTCAGGCATCCATGTCCCTGACGTGGTGTGTCTTACCACAAAAGGCAGCTAAGGAGACATGGTCTGACGTGTCTATAGTGCATCAAGACATGGGGCTGGGAGACCAGAGGAATGGAGTGGTCCCTTGCTCACACTCCTCACCCTTCCTTACGGGCCCAGGGCACTCACTTCTCAATCCCTCCCGTGGCTCCCTTTAACTTTGGGTAGTTGCACGAATGGAGGCATGCATGCATCCACCTGGAAGAACTTATAAAGAGGCAAGAAGGTTGTGACCTGACTTTGAAGAAGTGGAATTAAAGAGTGATGTTTCTGTGGTGGTATCCCCTGTCACACCCCAGGTCACACTGAAACAGAGTGCTCTTGGGTGAGGCAAGGAGCTTCGTGGAAGGAGAGGCTTGTCTTTGAGAAGAAGACTTGACATCTATGGGCTTGAAGGCAGGAGATGCCAAGGAGGGCTCTAGGGTGATTTCCCCCAAATAATGGTTGGTGGAATGTTGTCTTTTTTAAAATTTATTTTATTTTTTTTATTATGTTCATCTAGCCACTGTATAGTACATAACTAGTTTTTGATGTAGTGTTCAATGATTCATTAGTTAAGTATAACACCCAGTGCTCATCACAGCACATGCGCTCCTCAATACCCATCACCAAGAAACCCCCTGGAATGTTGTCTTTGAAAGGGGAATGTTTTCTTATGGACTTCTCTAGGTAAGAGCTCCTTAAAATAAGAGTATTCAAAATATTCTTTTATAAAATAAACGTTTAAACATTTTGTTTACTATTTTCTTATTCTGATGGGCACATCATCTCCAGGGAAGCACTACAGTCTTTATCTCTTATTGGGTTACTTTGATCTGCACTTTGTTAAAAGGCAAGGAGATCACCTTCATCTGGGTTGCCCCAGAAGCCGACCCTTAGACAAGGGTTTGAGTGGAAATTGTGTATTTGGGAGGGAGGGAGGGGGAGGCCGGCAATACAGGGTGCATGATTGTGTTGGCAACTTTGTGACTGATGCTTGTTCCTTGGGTTGAGAGAGCCCCTGGGAAATGGTGTAGAACACCTGCCATAGACTTATCACATGGGGGCTTATAAAACTGAGGAATCTGTAATCAATCTCTTAAGCACCATTGATCATGGGGTGTTAATTCATTGAAACTTTGGGCCCTCCAGGTCCAGCAGTGATTTCTGAACAGGTCCTTAGGCAAATAGAATGAAGCTCAGGAAAATGGAAATGGTGAGTGAGGGGAGGGTCAGTGACAGCATGCATGCAGAGGCACACCCTCTAAATGCCTCCTTTCTCATGAAAGTACATATGCAAGCTTATGTTCAAGGGAGGAGGTGTTCACATAGGTGTTCATCCCCATCCAAAGCATAAATGAACATCCTTGTCCCTCATTGGAAAATGTCAAAAAGCCCCCTTGCACCCCTCACTTTGTTGTTATTGTAGGCAAGCACCTCCATCTCTCCTGCCAGCCCCCAGAGTGTTGAGGCTGCTGGTGCAGGGCCCACAACTCCTCCTACCCCCACCCTGCTTTGCTTCATTGAGAGCTCCCACGGTGAGACAGTCTGCAGATTTGCACCACATGTTCAAAGAGACTGGTCATTATCTAAAGGAAATGCAGTGTCCTGGATTGACAAATAGGAGCTGGTGTTTTGGTAGGAGAGGTACACCATTTGCTTGGGGAAGCACATGGGGATGACCACTAGAACATGCACAGACAGTGTCTGCTACAATCATTGTGCATGGGGAGAAAGGACCACAGAAACCGTCAGCCCAGCATTTTCCTTTTAAAAATGAAGAGGTGAAATGGAAGAGTTAAGGCCATTTGTTCACAGGCTTCTGACTAGTCAGTGCCAGAGCTGGGTTAAAAGTTAGCCCCTCTTCCCCAGTGCTGAAGCCATTTTTAATAGGTCATATAAAACCTTGTTCTTCCATGCTATGAGGAGGATGAAGCTGCCCTTGACCAGGAGGATGGTATAATTCCCCTGATATCGAGCCAGAGGGTGGTGGAGAGTCAGAATTCCCTGTGGCAGATCTTCTAGGAGCTGGTGACATACCACATGGCATCATCAGAAGGCAGGGTTGGTGGGACACCTGGGTGGCTCAGTCGTTAAGCGTCTGCCTTCGGCTCAGGTCATGATCCCAGGGTCCTGGGATCGAGCCCCGCATCGGGCTCCCTGCTCCGCGGGAAGCCTGCATCTCCCTCTCCCACTCCCCCTGCTTGTGTTCCCTCTATCGCTGTGTCCTCTCTGTCAAATAAATAAATAATATTTTTTTAAAAAAAGCAGGGTTGGATGTAACTCAGGAATTCACTCATTTATTCAGTTTTGGTTGCAAAATTGAGTTGTATGAACACTGCACAGCAACAAATATATGCACACACATACACACACAACTAACTGGTACTCATAATAGGGTAGATGTACCCACAGATTGTGCTGAGAGAAAGAAATCAGACACGAATGAGAATGTGTAGTATAAAGCCCTGCATAGAAAGCTCAAGAACACGCAAAACCAATCTAGGATGATAGACATTGCGATGGTGGTTATCTCTGGGTGGATGTTGGCATTGACAGGGAAAAGGAGAGTGGGTGCCTAGCTGGCTAATGGGAATGTCTGATATTTTGAACTGGGTGGGAGGGTAGGAGTACACAGATGTTCATATGGGTCATTAAGCTGTATATCTAAAATTGAAGCACATTATGCTCTTTATATTACATTTCAGTTGAGAAAAAGAAGAAAAAAATCAAAGCCACATAACAGACATAACATTATAAAAGAAATAATTTTTCTCTTTCACGCATGTTTTCCACAAATGTCTATTGAGGCTTTCGATGTCTGGTCCATATTCCCTCAGTGTTCCTTCTTCCTGTATAAGTAGACAGGGTCCTGCTGCAAGAGTGCTGCCCCCATGCTCTGCCCCAGCAGCAGGGCAGGCTGGACATGCCTGGAGCTATGTCCTGCAGGAGCAGCTAATGAAGGAAGGAGGTGGAGGAGGAGTACCCTCCTTCTTCTCCCCTCAAGGGGATGAGTCTGAGATATGACGCGCATTCTTCATTGGTTCCCAGGGGAATGAGTCCTGGTTTCCATCAGTTACAACTTAATCTCTCACTTGCCCTGTATTGACTGCTTTCCCTTCCTTGTCTTTTTTCCCCTTTCCTGTCCCCCTGCTTCTGGGATCACCCCCAAACAAACTCCTTGTACTCACATCCTTGTCCCAGGATCTGTTTTTGGGAGAACCCAAGCTAAGTGAAGCTCCTTCTTTCTTTCTGAACCTACAAAGAGGACCACACAAACCAGTCTCCAGCTCTCATACAAGAGGTAGTGTGTCAGGGTGAACAGACTGTTGGGCAAATATTAAAATGAAGTTTTATGGGCTGAGGTGGGATAGCACAGCCTGACAAAGAGTGGAGCCTGAAGGGGACCCTACCTCATCCAGGAAATGTTCCAGAAGTAAAACTGGTCATGATTACACCTCCCTTCTCTTCCCCTTCCTGAACTCCCATCCTTCTCTACTTCCTCCCTTCCTTCTCTCATGCAGTCAAAAATGAAAGGAGACATTCATTTATTTAAGACATTTCCTTATAAATATCAATAAGTATATTGAATTTACCACCCATGTTGGTTTATTGTGCTGCCTCATTTTATATCACAGAACTAAGACAGCTTTAGAATTGGCTCCGAATGTATGGAAGCCATTTTCATATATATATTTTTTCAATATTGCTTCCCATCTGCATGACATATAGATTCTAGGAAAACCCAACACATATTTCTCAGACCATGGGGGGAGATGCCTTTAGGGGTAGCTCAAAACTACCTACCAATCAGCAGCTGGTGGAAACGTGTACCAAGAGCGATCATCTGGAAATGGGCAGCTGCCTCATGTTGTTGAAGCTGTCATCCCCACTCCAGCAGCCTTTCTGGGTGAAGAATTCTTCAAAGCACATACATTCAAGGCCAGGGCATTTCTTTTCTGTTTTCCATGCTCCTCACCAAAATGGATGGGTCATGGAACTCTTTACTTCAGGATTCTGTAGAGTAGCAGATGGAATAAATGCTGTGGTCCGAACATCCCTTTACAGATAGATTGGGCTGTCACTTCAACAGGGATTTATGCATTTAAAATATGAGATGCCACAAAATTCTGAACTGGCATGTCCTGGGAGGGAAGATCTATAGAAACAGAACCATTCCTATGGGCTGGCCATTTAAAATATTTTATACCTTATTGTGGGTGGTATCAGTCAGCTTTATACAAATGCTACCCTTCACTTTATATTACAAGCTTAGAAAATCATGCAAAAAATAGCAGAATGTCTACTTTTATTTCTATATTACTTTGGTCAAAACCCATGTACTTCCAAAGACCAAAGGACTCTATTAAATAAAAAGTAAATGTTCATGGCGAAGTCTCTATAGAGAGCTAAACTTAATTAAGATTGGATTTTTTAAACAGAAGTGTCTCTTTTATTTGTTTAGGAAATTAAATGATGATGGGGGAGAGAAGGTAATTTTAATTTTTATTTAAAAAACGCTTTTTTATTTTAATAATTTATCCTTTGATAAAAATTGAGACCTTGACTTCTATTGCTGTATAACATATTACCATAAACTCAGAGACTCAAAATGCTACCAGTTTATTAGCTCACAGTTCCTTAGGATAGCCGTCCAGGAGTGGGGTGGCTGCAGTCTCTGCTTAAGGTCTTACAAGGCTGAAATCAAGATGATGGCCAGGCTATGTCCCTCTCTGGAGGCTCTGGGAAGAATCTACTTGCAGACTCATTCAAACATTGGCTGAACTCAATTCCTTACAGTTGTAGAATTGAGGTCTCTGGTTCCTTGCTGGCTGTCACTCTTAGCTCTTAGATGTCACCCCCCCATTTCTTGCCATGGGGCTCCCTCTGTCTGCAAGCCATCAACAATCTCCCTCACTTTGTAGGCATTTCATGCTTCAAATCTGTTTATCCTATAAGAGCCCAATCCCTTTTAAAGGCTCACTTGACTACATTAGACTCATTGAGAATAATCCCTCCATTTTAGGGTCAGTTGATCTGAGAACTTAAACTACATTTGCAAAATCCCTTCATAGCATTACCTAGGTTAGTGTTCGATTGGATAATTGAGAGAAACTGTTTGTATACCAGAGGATTTAATTTTAGGTCCATCTTAGAATTCTGTGTATGACAGGTCTATTGTTGATTCATACCCTTCAGTGAAAATTAGCAACCATGGCACCATAAGATATGCCGCCTTCTTCACTGATTACTAACGAGGCTTAGGAGGCAACATAATTTTGTCGCAAGACCCCCATTGACCCTCCTGCTTCTTCTTCACAAGAATGTTAACCTTGTCTTTTAGACACAAAGAACAGGAAGCCTCCAGTTGGCCTAGAACTCAACCACTAACTCATGCCTGTGTAGATGGACAATGGATTGATGGACAGTTACCTCTACCTCATTATAATGTTAAAATCTCTGCCCAAGAAAGCACAAAACTCATTAACATAACATACAATGTATGTATAGGCATGTTTCCTTAAGATGCATGCATGACCTTATGTCCACCTCTATATACAATGACAAAACTCTTTCTGAATACTAAATATAACCCTACCTAACCCTAAATAAAGAAACCCCTCACCCCCACTCAGGGAGTCACAGCTTTGGAAATTATTCCCTGTGATCACTTTATTTGCTTCAAATAAAATTTCCTTTGTGTGACAACTCCATCGGGGGTAGCCTCTATCTGTTATTCACCAAGGAGCAAAATCACATTCATTGGGTTACAAAGTGATGAAAGGGGCTGTGTATAAGACCATACAGAGAGACAGTGGGCTCAGGGTCTCATTGTAACTAGTCACACTCAACCTCAGTTGACGGCTGTCATGTGACAATATATGCGCAGTATTACCAGATATTCTCATTTTTTAAGAGAAGTCACAATTCTCTTGAGCTTTTAAAGTTGCTACTAATTTCAAATTTTTAAAAATACTAGATCAACCAAGTAAAACATATCTGTGGTCTTGCTGGGATCCTTCTTCTCTTTGCAGTCTTAAGGCATTCATTCATTCATTCAAAAATAGTTACTAGGGACACCTGGGTGGCTCAGTTGGTTAAGTGTCTGCCTTCAGCTCAGGTCATGATCCCGAAGTCCTGTGATCAAGCCCTGCATCGGGCTCCCTGCTCAGCAAGGAGTCTGTTTCTCCCTCTCCCTCTGCCTGTGCTCTCTCTCTGTCAAAATAAATAAATAAAATCCTTAAAAAACAAATAGAAATAGTTACTAAGAACCTATTCTACGTGCCCTGGCTCTAGGCACTAGAAATACAGACTGGTCATGGGAAGCTTTATTAAGAAGGGGACATTTGACTGTAGATCTAAAGAATGGTGTTTTGTTGGGGGGCAGGCTGAGTAGCTCAGCTGGTTAAGCGTCTGACTCTTGGTTTTGACTCAGGTTGTGATCTCATGGTCGTGATCTCATGGTCATGAGACTGAGTCACATGTCAGGCCGTGCACTCAGCTCAGAGTCTGGTTGAGATTCTCTCTCTCCCTCTCCTTCTGCCATTCCCCAACACATGCATGCTCTCTCTCTAAAATAAATAAATAAATCTTTAAAAAAAAAAGAATGGTGTGTGTGGGAATAAACAGGTGCCCTTCTAGATGGTAAGCATTCTAGAAAGAGGGAGCAGCAAGTGCAAAGGCACTGAGGTGGTCATGTGCCAAGCATGTTCAGATGGCATGGAGGCCTGTGTGGCTGGAGTGGAGTGATCAGCGGGAGAACAGTAAGAGAGGATGTTGGAGAGCTTTATAGGGTCAGATCACTGTGGGCCTTGTAAGGTAATTTATAATTTTATTTGTCAGTGTTCTCCAGAGAAACAGAACCAACAGAGTATATATAAAATAAGGAATAGACTCATATGGTTATGGAAGCTGAGAAGTCCCATGAACTGCTGTCTGCTAAGTGGAAGCTCATGAAAAGCTGGAAGTGTAATTCTAATGTAATTCTAGTCTAGTCTAGTTTGAAAGCCTGAGAATCAGTGGAGCTAATGGTTTAAATCCTAGTCTGAGTACAGGAGAAGACTGATGGCCCAGCTCATGCAGTCAGGTAAAGAGAGAAAATTCTCCCTTCCTGAGTATTTTTGTTCTATTCAGACCTTCAATAGATTGGATACTGTCATTCCACACCAGAGAGGGAAACTAGCTTTTATCAGTCTACCAATTCAAATACTAATCTCACTCAAAAACACCCTCACAGACACATCCAGAAATAATGCCTAGTCATGTATCTGGGCACCCTGTGCTAGGGTTAAGTTGACACATAAAGTGACCATTACAGAAAGGATTTGAGATTAATTTAGAGGGAAACGGGAAGCCATTAGGATGTTTTTTTTTTTTTTTTTAAGATTTTATTTATTTATTTGAGAGAGAGAATGAGAGAGAGAGAGCATGAGAGGGGGGAGGGTCAGAGGGAGAAGCAGACTCCCTGCCGAGCAGGGAGCCCGATGCGGGACTCGATCCTGGCACTCCAGGATCATGACCTGAGCCGAAGGCAGTCGCTTAACCAACTGAGCCACCCAGGCGCCCGCCATTAGGATGTTTTAAGGAGAGGAGTGGCATGAAATGACCTACACTTTCCAATGATCCCTCTGTCTTCTTTGCTGAGAGATTTGGGAAGATTTAGGATGAAAACACGGAGATTGCTTAGAAATCTATAGCAAGTAATCCAGGAGAGAGCTGATGGGGCTGTAGTCAGGTGACTGGAAAGTGGGGTAATAAGAAGTTGTCAGGTGCTTGATTATTGTGAATTAAACAACTCCATGTTGTTTTTTTTTAAAGATTGATTGATTGATTGATTTTTTTAAAAGATTGATTGATTGATTTTTGATGTAGTGTTCCACGATTCATTGTGTATAACACCCAGTGCTCCATGCAGAACGTGCCCTCTTTAATACCCATCACCAGGCTAACCCATCCCCCCATCCCCCTCCCCTCTAGAACCCTCAGTTTGTTTCTCAGAGTCCATAGTCTCTCATGGTTCATCTCCCCCTGCAATTCCCCCCCTTCATTCTTCCCCTCCTGCTATCTTCTTCTTTTTTTATTTATTTTTTAACATATAATGTATTATTTGTTTCAGAGGTACAGGTCTGTGATTCAACAGTCCTACACAATTCACAGTGCTCACCATAGCACATACCCTCCCCAATGTCTATCACCCAGCCACCCCATCCCTCCCACCCCACCCCCCACTCCAGCAACCCTCCGTTTGTTTCTTGAAATTAAGAATTCCTCATATCAGTGAGGTCATATGAAACATGTCTTTCTCTGGTTGACTTATTTCACTCAGCATAATACCCAGTTCCATCCACGTCATTGCAAATGGCAAGATTTCGTTCGTTTTGATGGCTGCATAATATTCCATTGTATATCTATACCACATCTTCTTTATCCATTCATCTGTTGATGGACATCTTGGCTCTTTCCACAGTTTGGCTATTGTGGACATTGCTGTTATAAACATTGGGGTGCACATACCCCTTCAGATCCCTACATTTGTAAAAGATTATTTTATTTCAGATAGAGAGAGCATGAGCAGGAGAGTCAGAGAGTCTTAAGCAGACTCTATGCTGAGCATGGAGCCTGACACAGGGCTTGAGCTCATGACCCTGAGATCACAACTTGAGCCAAAACCAAGAGTCAGACCCCTAACCAACTGTGCCACCCTGGCACCCCACAACTCTAGAATTTCTTGACAGATAGAGTGTGGCCTGTGAGAGAAAGAGCAGAGGCAAAGATGTATCTGAGATTTGAGTCAGAAAAACTAGAAGGATAAATAAATAACCAATAAAAGGTTAGCATGCAAATTCAGTAAATAGGTGTTTAAAAAATGAGAGATAAACAGGTTGGCAAATCAGTTCCCTATTCCATGTAATCTTCACTAGAAGTTAAATGAAAGTCTATAGTTGTTCCAGTCTCCAGAGGCTGTTATCTCTTTATCTGGGACTGTTAGACTCCCTGTCTGCTTTCCCAACCCCTCCCTCTGCAACACACAGACTTCCTAGCAGGTTCAGCCTAAGTGTTTAAAAAAAAAAAAAATGAAGCACTTAGAAATTGAGAATTTGAGAAGCTCCTGCCTCATCTTCTAGATCTCAGTGCAAACTCAAAAGTCTAGCTCTAACCTTATGCCCTGTTTCCAGTGAGAGGACCCTGCTCAATGACACACAGTGCCTGCATAATATCATTTCCTTTCTATGCCTGAGACCCCATGACCTGCCTGGCCCCTAGTCACCTTGACCTTGCCCTCACTCTTGGACTTTTAGCCTGATCTTGAGCTTTCTAATAACAGGACTATTCAGGCTCTTTCATCTTTGTCAGTTTTGGTAAGTTGTATTTTTCAAGAAATTCGTCCATCTCAACTAGGTTGTCCAATTTATTAGCATAAAGGTGTTCATGTCTTTATTCTTTTAATGAATGTAGGGTCTGTAGTGATAATCCATTTTTTTATTCTTGATCTTGGTAATTTGTGTTCTCATTCTCTTTCCATGATCAGCCTGGCTAACAGTAGAGGTATGTCAGTTTTGTTGATCTATTCAAAGGAACAGACTTTTAGCTTTCTTAATTTTTCTCTATTGTTTGTCTTCCCCTGATTTAGCTTCAGAAAAACTCTTCTTTTTTTTTTTTAAGATTTTATTCATTTATTTGACAGAGAGAGAGAGAGAGGGAACACAAGAAAGGGGGGAGTGGGAGAGGGAGAAGCAGCCTTCCCACTGAGCAGGGAACCCGATGTGGGCTCCTAGGACCATGGGATCATGACCTGAGCCAAAGGCAGATGCTTAATGACTGAGCCACCCAGTCATCCAGGAAAGACTCTCCTAATGCTAGTAATCTGCCTGCTTGGATTTCCCAGCAGGCAGATTATAAAGCTGAGTCTGAAGTGGTTACCACATTACTGTGTTTGGTGTCACCCCAGTATCATCTAGCTTTCTGGTCTAGTGTCCTCTTGAAATAAAGTCTACCCTATTTCCATGACTTATTTTATTTTATTTATTTAATTTTATTTTAATTTGTTATTTTATTTATTTTATTTATTATTTCATTATTTTATTTTATTTTCATTCAGCAAACATTTATTGAATATTTATTATATGGGATTATAACGAGTAAATAAGCCGGCCTTGTATTATATGGAGATGTAGGAGGTAAATAAACTGACCATATAAAACTTACATTCTAGAGGAAAATGTGCAATAAACAAGACAAGCAATATAACATTTGGCAATCACATATTTCTCTATATTTATATTTTAGTTTTACAAACATTCCTCTTGATCCCATATTGACTTGTTATAAGCCAGTGCTCAGATGGCACCTTGCTTTTGTTAAATGATGAGCTTCTTGAAGATAAGGAATAGGGGTATAAGGCTCTTTCCTGGAAGAAGTACTCCCCCTGGGCCAGGAAGGCTCATTATAACCTTATTGTCTACTGCTACAACATCGTGTAGGCTTGGAACAGGGATGGGAGCACTGCCTGATTTAGCCTGCCCCAGATATGAACTTATATAGCTCTGCTGAAGCCTGGCTGGAACAGCATAAAGTAAGCTTTTAAAATAAAGGCCAGAGAGGTTGAGAAGCAAGATGGCAGAAGAGTAGGAGACCTAAATTTTGTCTGGTCCCAGGAATTCAGCTAGATAGGGATCAAACCATTCTGAACACCTACGAACTCAACAGGCGATCAAAGAAAAGAATAGCAGCAACTCTCTGAACAGAAAAGCGATCACTTTCTGGAAGGTAGGACATGTGGAGAAGGGAATCCGAGGTGATATTCGGGAAGATAGACGGTGGGGGAGGGGGCCTCCATCAGCTGCTACTGGCAAGTGATAGAGCAACAGAGCACAAAATCGGAAATTTTAGAAGTCGGCTCTGCTGAGTGACGTCGCTCTGGTGCCTAAGTGGGGGGTAGAACCCTTGTTGGGACAGTGTGGTCTCAGGACCCTCAGGGTCACAGAAAGACCAGGGGTGCCTGAGTGCAGCAGAGCTCTCAGGTATCGGAGCGGGGAAGCTGGCTGCAGAGACGGAGCCGAGGAGTGTGTTGTCACCTCAGGATTCCCATAAACCATGATCCATGGCACAGTCAGACCACTGCTCTTTGAGAAGCGATCCAAAAAGTGGCAGATCCGGGGAGACCCCCTTCCTCCCCCAGGAGGAGTGGCGTGGGAGCACACCACAGGAATCTGCTGGGTTTGGAGACTCCACGTGGGGTCGGGTGCCAGAAATAGAAATGCTCAGTCACAGGCTGAGTGAGCATGGAGTGCGGCCAGAGACTGGGGAGAGGGGAGTGATTGACTGCTTTTATCTGAGGGCTCACTGGGGAGTGGGGCACCGAGTTCTTGGCTCCTTTGGGGCAGAGATTGGGAGGCCGCTATTTTCACTCTCATCCTCCAAAGCTGTATGGAAAGCTTGCAAGGAACAAAGCTCCTGAGAGCAAACCCGAGCAGATTACTTAGCCCGCCCCGGCAAGGACGGGGCAATTCTGCCTCTGGAAAAGACATCTCAGAACCACTGCAACAGGCCCCTCCCCGAGAAGATCAGCAAGAACAGCTAGCCAAGACCAAGTTTACTGATCAATGAGAATGGCAGAACTCCAGTGCTAGGGGAATACAGCGTATAGAATTCATGGCTTTTTCCCCATGATTCTTTAGTCTTTCAAAGTTAATTTTTTTAATTTTCTTTTTTTTCTTTTTCTTTTCTCCTTTTTGTTTTTTTGAATTTTTCTTTTTCCCTTTTGCAACCAACATCTTATCAATCCTTTTTAAAAAAATCTTTTTTATTTTTCAATTTGAGAGTCACATTCTATCCCTTCATAGTAGTTAACCTTATTTTTGGTATATATATATATATATATATATATATATATATATAAGTTGTTCTCTCTTTAAAATTTTGGGATACAGTTTCTTCTAACAGATGAAAATATATCCTAAATCTCTACTGTATGGCTTTGTTCTAGTTTACTGCCTGATCACATTTCTCTCCCTCAACCTTTTTTTTAAAACCTCTTCTTTAAAACCTCTTCTTTCTTTTTACAACCAACTTCTTATCATCAATTCTTATTATAAAATCCTTTATAATTTTCATCTTTACATTCATATTCCATCCCACATTCTATTTACCCTTATTTTTGTACATATATAAGCTTTTCTTTCTTTAAAATTTTGGGAGGTCTTTCTTCTAACAGATCAAAATACACCCAAAATCTAGTGTGTGGCACTAATCTAGGCACCAGCCTGATCACATTTGGTGATATTATGTTTTTTTTGTTTGTTTGCTAATTTCTTTTTATCTTTTCCTTCTTTTTCTTATTTCTTTCTTTCCCTTTCTTTTCCCACAATTGCAGGTCTCTTCTGATTTGTTTAGTGTATATTTTTCTGGGGTCATTGTTACCCTGTTAGCACTTTGTTCTCTCATTCATCTATTCTTCTCTGGACAAAATGACAAGATGGAAAAAATCACCTCAAAATAAAAGAATAAGAGGCAGTACTGGCTGCCAGGGACCTAATCAATACGGACATAGTAAGATGCCGGAACTAGAGTTCAGAATGATGATTTTAAAGATACTAGCTGGGCTTGGAAAAAGCATGGAAGTATTTGGAGAAACGCATTCTGGAAAAATAAAAGAACTAAAATCTAACAAAGTCGAAATCAAAAAGGCTATTAATGAGGTGGAATAAAAAATGGAGGCTCTAACTGTTAGGATAAATGGGGCAGAACAGAGAATTAGTGATGTAGAAGACCAAATGATGGGAAATAAAAAAGCTGAGAAAAAGAGAGATAAACAACTACTGGATCACGAGGGCAGAATTCAAGAGATAAGTGATACCATAAGATGAAACAATATTAGAATAATTGGGATCCCAGAAGAAGAGAGAGAGAGGGGCAGAAGGTATATTGGAGCAAATTATAGCAGGGAACTTCCCTAATTTGGGGAAGGAAACAGGCATCAAAATCCAGGAGGCACAGGGAACCCCTCTAAAAATCAATAAAAATAGGTCAACACCCCGACATCTAATAGTAAAACTTACGAGTCTCAGAGACAAAGAGAAAATCCTGAGAGCAGCTTGGGAGAAGAGATTTGTAACCTTCAATGGTAGAAAGATTAGATTGGCCACAGACCTATCCACAGAGACCTGGCAGGCCAGAAAGGACTGGCATGATATGTTCAGAGCACTAAATGAGAAAAATATGCAGCCAAGAATACTATACCCAGCTAGGCTGTCATTGAAAATAGAAGGAGAGATAAAAAGCTTCCAGGACAAACAAAAACTAAAGGAATTTGCAAACACGAAACCAGCCCTACAAGAAATCTTGAAAGCAGTCCTCTAAGCAAAGAGAGAGCTTAAAAGTAAAACAGACCAGAAAGGAACACAGACAATATACAGGAACAGTCACCTTATAGGCAATACAATGGCACTAAATTCCTATCTTTCAATAGTTACCCTGAGTGTAAATGGGCTAAATGCCCCAATCAAAAGACACAGGTTATCAGATTGGATTAAAAAACAAGACCCTTCAATATGCTGTCTGCAAGAGACTCATTTTAGACCGAAAGACACCCCCAGATTGAAAGTGAGGGGGTGGAAAACCATATACCATGCTAAAGGACACCAAAAGAAAGCTGGGGTGGCAATCCTTATATCAGACAAATTAGATTTTAAACCAAAGTCTGTAATAAGAGATGAGGAAGGACACTATATCCTACTTAAAGGGTCTATCCAACAAGAAGATCTAACAATTGTAAATATCTATGCCCCTAACATGGGAGCAGCCAATCATATAAGGGAATTAATAACAAAAGCAGAGAAACATATTGACAACAATACAATAATAGTGGGGGACTTTAACAGCCCCCTCACTGAAATGGACAGATCATCTAAGCAAAAGATCAACACAGAAATAAAGACTTTAAATGACACACTGGACCAAATGGATTTCACAGACATATTCAGAACATTCAATCCCAAAGCAACGGAATACACATTCTTCTCTAGGGCCCATGGAACATTCTCCAGAATAGATCACATCCTAGGTCACAAATCAGGTCTCAACTGGTACCAAAAGATTGGGATTATTCCCTGCATATTTTCAGACCACAATGCTTTGAAACCAGAACTCATTCACAAGAGGAAAGTCAGAAAGAACTCAACTACATGGAAGCTAAAGAGCATCCTACTAAAGAATGAATGGGTCAACCAGGAAAGTAAAGAAGAATCAAAAAATTCATGGAAACAAATGAAAATGAAACAGAACTGTTCAGAATCTTTGATATTCAGCAAAGGCAGTCCTAAGAGGAAAGTATATAGCAATACAAACCTTTCTCAAGAAACAAGAAAGGTCTCAAGTACACAACCTAACCCTACACCTAAAGGAGCTGAAGAAAGAACAGCAAATAAAGCCTAAACCCAGCAGGAGAAGAGAAATAGTAAAGATCAGAGCTGAAATCAATGAAGTAGAAACCAAAAGAACAGTAGAATAGATCAAAGAAACTAGGAGCTGGTTCCTTGAAAGAATGAACAAGATTGATAAACCCCTGGCCAGACTTATCAAAAAGAAAAGAGAAATGACCCAAATGAACAAAATCATGAATGAAAGAGGAGAGATCACAACCAACACCAAAGAAATACAAAAAATTATAAGAACATATTATGAACAACTCTATGCCAGCAAATTAGATAATCTGGAAGAAATGGATGCATTCCTAGAGATGTATCAACTACCAAAACTGAACCAGGAAGAAATAGAAAACCTGAACAGACCTAAAACCAATAAGGATATTGAAGCAGTCATCAAAAATCTCCCAACAAACAAAAGCCCAGGGCCTGATGGCTTCCCAGGGGAATTCTACTAAACATTTAAAGAAGAATTAATACCTATTCTTCTGAAAATTTTCCAAAAAAATGGAAATGGAAGGAAAACTTTCATACTCGTTTTATGAGGCCACCATTACCTTGATTCCCCAAACCAGAAAAAGACCGCATCAAAAAGGAGAATTACAGACCAATATCCTTGATGAACATGGATGCAAAAATTCTCACCAAAATACTAGCGAATAGGATCCAACAGTACATTAAAAGGATTATTCACCACGACCAAGTGGGATTTATCCCTGGGCTGCATAGGGATAGAGGGTACCTACCACAATATCCTAAAAGCCATCTATGAAAAAACCACAGCGAATATCATTCTCAATGGGGAAAAACTGAGAGCTTTCCCCCTAAGGTCAGGAACATGGCATGGATGTCCACTATCACCACTGCTATTCAACATAGTATTAGAAGTATTAGAAGTCCTGGGCGCCTGGGTGGCTCAGACGGTTAAGCGTCTGCCTTCGGCTCAGGTCATGATCCCAGGGTCCTGGGATCGAGTCCCGCATCAGGCTCTCTGCTCCTTGGGAGCCTGCTTCTACCTCTGCCTCTCTCTCTCTCTGTCTCTCATGAATAAATAAATAAAATCTTTAAAAAAAAAAAAGAAGTATTAGAAGTCCTAGCCACAGCAATCAGAAAATGAAAAGAAATAAAAGGCATCCAAATCAGCAAAGAAGTCAAACTCTCACTCTTTGCAGATGATATGATACTTTACGTGGAAAACCCATAACACTCCACCCCTAAACTGCTAGAAATCATACAGGAATTCAGGATATAAAATCAATGCACAGAAATCAGTGACATTCCTATAGACCAACAACAAGACAGAAGAAAGAGAAATTCAGGAGTCAATCCCATTTACAATTGCATCCAAAACAATAAGATACCTGGGAATAAATCTAACCAAAGAGGCAAAGGATCTGTACTCAGAAAACTATAAAATACTCCTGAAAGTAATTGAGGAAGACACAAAGAAAAGGACATGCGTTCCATGCTCATTGATTGGAAGAACAAATATTGTGAAGATGTCAATGCTACCTAGAGCAATCTACACATTTAATGCAATCCCCATCAAAATACCATCCACTTTTTTCAAAGAAATGGAACAAATAATCCTAAAATTTGTATGGAACCAGAAAAGACCCCGCATAGCCAGAGGAATGTTGAAAAAGAAAAGCAAAGCTGGCGGCATCACAATTCCGGATTCCAGCTCTATTACAAAGCTGTCATCATCAAGACAGTATGGTCCTGGCACAAAAACAGACACATAGATCAATGGAACAGAATAGAGAGCCCAGAAATGGACCCTCAACTCTATGGTAAACTAATCTTCGACAAAGCAGGAAAGAATGTCCAATGGAACAAAGACAGTCTCTTCAACAAATGGTGTTGGGAAAATTGGACAGCCACATGCAGAAGAATGAAACTGGACCATTTCCTTACATCACACACAAAAATAGACTCCAAATGGTTGAAAGACCTCAATGTGAGACAGGAGTCCATCCAAATCCTAAAGGAGAACACAGGCAGCAACCTCTTCGACCTCAGCCTCAGCAACTTCTTCCTAGAAACATCGCCAAAGGCAAGGGAAGCAAGGGCAAAAGGAACTATTGGGACTTCATCAAGATAAAAAGCTTTTGCAAAGCAAAAGAAACAGTCAACAAAACAAAAGACAACCGACAGAATGGGAGAAGATATTTGCAAATGACATATCAGATAAAGGGCTAGTATCCAAAATCTATAAGGAACTTATCAAACTCAACACCCAAAGAACAAAGAATCCAATCAAGAAATGGGCAGAAGACATGAACAGACATTTTTCCAAAGAAGACATCCAAATGGCCAACAGACACATGAAAAAGTGCTCAACATCGCTCGGCATCAGGGAAATCCAAATCAAAACCTCAATGAGATACCACCTCACACCCGTCTGAATGGCTAAAATTAACAAGTCAGGAAATGACAGATGTTGGCGGGGATGCGGAGAAAGGGGAACCCTCCTACAATGTTGGTGGGAATGCAAGCTGGTGCAGCCACTCTGAAAAACAGTATGGGGGTTCCTCAAAAAGTTGAAAATAGAGCTACCCTATGACCCAGCAATTGCACTACTGCATATTTACCCCAAAGATACAAATGTAGGGATCCGAACGGGTACATGCACTCCGATGTTTATAGCAGCAATGTCCACAATAGCCAAACTGTGGAAAGAGCCAAGATGTCCATCGACAGATGAATGGATAAAGAAGAAGTGGTATATATATACGATGGAATATTATGCAGCCATCAAAAGGAGTGAAATCTTGCCATATGCAATGATGTGGATGGAACTGGAGGGTATTTTGGTGGGGGAAATAAGTCAATCAGAGAAAGACATGTATCATATGACCTCACTGATATGTGGAATTCTTAATCTCAGGAAACAAACAGGTTGCTGGAGTGGTGGGGGTTGCAGGGATGGGGTGGCTGGGTGATAGACATTGCGGAGGGTCTGTGTTCTGGTGAGGGCTGTGAATTGTGTAAGACTGATGAATCACAGACCTGTACCTCTGAAACAAATAATACATTATATGTTAAAAAAAAAAAAAGAAGATAGCAGGAAGGGAAAAATGAAGGGGGGGAAATTGGATGGGCAGACGAACAGTCTTGCACAATTCACAGTGCTTACCAGAGCACATACCCTCCCCAGTGTCTATCACCCAGTCTCCCCATGCCTCCCACCCCACCCCCCACTCCAGCAACCCACAGTTTGTGTCCTTATATTAAGAATTCCTCATATCAGTGAGGTCATATGATATATGTCTTTCTCTGTTTGACTTATTTTGCTCAGCATAATACCTTCCAGTTCCATCCACGTCATTGCAAATGGCAAGATCTCATTCTTTTTGATGGGTGCATAATATTCCATTTTATATATATACCACATCTTTATCCATTCATCTGTCAATGGACATCTTGGCTCTTTCCACGGTTTGGCTATTGTGGACATTGCTGTTATAAACATTGGGGTGCATGTACCCTTTTGGATCCCTACTTTTGTATTTTGGGGGGTAAATACCCAGTACTGAAGTTGCTGGATTGTATGGTAGCTCTATTTCAACTTTTTGAGGAACCTCCATACTGTTTTTCAGAGTGGCTTCACCAGGTTGCATTCCCGTCAAATTCTGTCATTTCCTGACTTGTTAATTTTAGCCATTCTGACTGGTGTGAGGTGGTATCTCACTGAGGTTTTGATTTGGATTTCACTGATGCCAAGCGATGTTGAGCTCTTTTTCATGTGTCTGTTGGCCATTTGGATGTCTTCTTTGGAAAAATGTCTGTTCATGTCTTCTGCCCATTTCTTGATTGGATTCTTTGTTCTTGGGGTGTTGAGTTTGATAAGTTCTTTATAGATTTTGGATAGTAGCCCTTTATCTGATATGTCATTTGCAAATATCTTCTCCCATTCTGTTGGTTGTCTTTTGGTTTTGTTGACTGTTTCCTTTGCTTTGCAAAAGCTTTTTATCTTGATGAAGTCCCAATAGTTCCTTTTTGCCCTTGTTTCCCTTGCCTTTGGTGATGTTTCTAGGAAGAAGTTGCTGAGGCTGAGGTCGAAGAGGTTGCTGCCTGTGTTCTCCTTTAGGATTTGGATGGATTCCTGTCTCACATTTAAGTCTTTCAATGATTTGGAGTCTATTTTTGTGTGTGGTGTAAGGAAATGGTCCAGTTTCATTCTTCTGCATGTGGCTGTCCAATTTTCCCAACACCATTTCTTGAAGAGACTGTCTTTTCTCCATTGGACATTCTTTCCTGCTTTGTGGAAGATTAGTTGACTATAGAGTTGAGGGTCCATTTCTGGGTTCTCTATTCTGTTCCATTGATCTATGTGTCTGTTTTTGTGCCAGGACCATACTGTCTTGATGATAACAGGTTTGTAATAGAGCTGGAAGTCCGGAATTGTGATGCCGCCAGCTTTGCTTTTCTTTTTCAACATTCCTCTGGCTATTCGGGGTCTTTTCCAGTTCCATACAAATTTTAGGATTATTTGTTCCATTTCTTTGAAAAAAGTGGATGGTATTTTGATAAGGTTTGCATTAAGTGTGTAGATTGCTCTAGGTAGCATTGACATCTTCACAATATTTGTTCTTCCAATCCATGAGCATGGAACGTTTTTCCATTTCTTTGTGTCTTCCTCAATTTCTTTCATGAGTATTTTATAGTTTTCTGAGTACAGATCCTTTGCCTTTTTGGTAAGATTTATTCCTAGGGATCTTATGCTTTTGGGTGCAGTTGTAAATGGGATCAATTCCTTAATTTCTCTTTCTTCTGTCTTGCTGTTGGTGTATAGGAATGCCACTGACTTCTGTGCATTGAATTTGTATCCTGTGACTTGACTGAATTCCTGTATGATTTCTAGCAGTTTAGGGGTGGAGTCTTTTGGGTTTTCCACATAAAGTATCATATCATCTGCAAAGATGAGAGTTTGACTTCTTTGCCGATTTGGATGCCTTTGATTTCTTTTTGTTGTCTGGTTGCTGTGGCTAGGAATTCTAATACTATGTTGAATAGAAGTGGTGATAGTGGACATCCCTCCTGCATTCCTGACCTTAGGGGGAAAGCTCTCAGTTTTTCCCCAATGAGAATGATATTTGCTGTGGGTTTTCATAGATGGCTTTTAGGATATTGAGGTATGTACCCTCTATGCCTATACTCTGAAGGGTTTTGATCAAGAAAGGATGATGTACTTTGTCAAATGCTTTCTCTGCATCTATTGAGAGGATCATATGATTCTTGCTCTTTCTTTTGTTAATGTATTGTATCATGTTAATTGATTTGTGGATGTTGAACCAACCTTGCAGCCCAGGGATAAATCCTACTTGGTCATGGTGAATAATCCTTTTAATGTACTGTTGGATCCTATTGGCTAGTATTTTAGTGAGAATTTTTGCATCCATGTTCATGAGGGATATTGGTCTGTAATTCTCCTTTTTGATAGGGTTTGTCTGGTTTTGGGATCAAGGTAATGCTGGCCTCATAAGACGAGTTTGGAAGTTTTCCTTCCATTTCTATTTTTTGGTACAGTTTCAGAAGAATAGGTATTAGTTCTTCTTTAAATGTTTGGTAGAATTCCCCTGGGAAGCCATCTGGCTATGGGCTTTTGTTTGTTGGGAGATTTTTGATGACTGCTTCAATTTCCTTAATGGTTATAGGTCTGTTCAGGTTTTCTATTTCTTCCTTGTTCAATAGTTGGTAGTTGATACTTCTCTAGGAATGCATCCATTTCTTCCAGGTTATCTAATTTGCTGGCATAGGGTTGCTTATAATATGTTCTTATAATTGTTTGTATTTCTTTGGTGTTGATTGTGATCTCTCCCCTTTCACTCATGATTTTGTTGATTTGGGTCATTTTTCTTTTCTTTTTGATAAGTCTGGCCAGGGGTTTATCAATCTTGTTCATTCTTTCAAGGAACCAGCTCCTAGTTTCATTGATCTGTTCTACTGTTCTTTTGGTTTCTATTTCATTGATTTCTGCTCTGATCTTTACTATTTCTCTTCTCGTGCTGGGTTTAGGCTTTATTTGCTGTTCTTTCTCCAGCTCCTTTAGGTGTAGGGTTAGGTTGTGTACTTGAGACCTTTCTTGCTTCTTGAGAAAGGCTTGTATTGCTATATACTTTCCTCTTAGGACTGCCTTTGCTGCATCCCAAAGATTTTGAATAGTTGTGTTTTCATTTTCATTGGTTTCCATGAATGTTTTTAATTCTTCTTTACTTTCCTGGTTGACCCAGTCATTCTTTAGTAGGATGCTCTTTAGTCTCCATGTATTTGAGTTCTTTCCGACTTTCCCCTTGTGATTGAGTTCTAGTTTCAAAGCATTGTGGTCTGAAAATAGGCAGGGAATGATCCCAATCTTTTGGTACTGGTTGAGACCTGATTTATGACCTAGGATGTGATCTATTCTGGAGAATGTTCCATGGGCACTAGAGAAGAATGTGTATTCTTTTGCTTTGGGATTGAATGTTCTGAATATATCTGTGAAGTCCATTTGGTCCAGTGTATCATTTAAAGTCTTTTTTTCCTTGTTGATCTTTTGCTTAGATGATCTGTCCATTTCAGTGAGGGAGCTGTTAAAGTCCCCCACTATTATTGTATTGTTGTCGATGTGTTTCTTTGCTTTTGTTATTAATTGCCTTATGTAATTGGCTGCACCCATGTTAGGGGCATAGATATTTACAATTGTTAGATCTTCATTTTGGATAGACTCTTTAAGTAGGATATAGTGCCCTTCTTCATCTCTTAGTACAGTCTTTGGTTTAAAATCTAATTTGTCTGATATAAGGATTGCCACCCCAGCTTTCTTTTGGTGTCCTTTAGCATGGTATATGGTTTTCCACCCCCTCACTTTCAATCTGGGGGTGTCTTTCGGTCTAAAATGAGTCTCTTGCAGACAGCATATGGAGGGTCTTGTTTTTTAATCCAATCTGATAACCTGTGTCTTTTGATTGGGGCATTTAGCCCATTTACACTCAGGGTAACTATTGAAAGATAGGAATTTAGTGCCATTGTATTGCCTGTAAGGTGACTGTTCCTGTATATTGTTTGTGTTCCTTTCTGCTCTATGTTACTTTTAAGCTCTCTCTTTGCTTAGAGGACCCCTTTCAAGATTTCTTGTAGGGCTGGTTTTGTGTTTGCAAATTCCTTTAGTTTTTGTATGTCCTGGAAGCTTTTTATCTCTCCTTCTATTTTCAATGACAGCCTAGCTGGATATAGTATTCTTGGCTGCATATTTTTCTCATTTAGTGCTGTGAATATCTCATGGCAGTGCTTTCTGGCCTGCCAGGTCTCTGTGGATAAGTCTGTTGCCAATCTAATGTTTCTACCATTGTAGGTTACAGATCTCTTCTCCTGAGCTGCTTTAAGGATTTTCTCTTTGTCTCTGAGACTCGTAAGTTTTAGTATGAGATGTCAGGGTGTTGACCTATTTTTATTGATTTTGAGAGGGGTTCTCTGTGCTTCCTGGATTTTGATGCCTGTTTCCTTCCCCAAATTAGGGAAGTTCTCTGATATAATTTGCTCCAATATACCTTCAGCCCCTCTCTCTCTTTGTTCTTCTTCTGGGATCCCAATTATTCTAATGTTGTTTTGCCTTAATGTATCACTTATCTCTCGAATTCTGCCCTCGTGATCCAGTAGTTGTTTATCTCTCTTTTTCTCAGCTTCTTTATTTTCCATCATTTGGTCTTCTATATCACTGATTCTCTCTTCTGCCTCATTTATCCTAGCAGTTAGCCCCCCCATATTTGATTGCACCTCACTAATAGCCTTTTTGATTTTGACTTGGTTAGATTTTAGTTATTTTACTTCTCCAGAAAGGATTTCTCTAATAACTTCCATGCTTTTTTCAAGCCCAGCTAGTATCTTTAATGTGAGGATTCTGAACTCTAGATCTGACATCATACTAATGTCCATATTGAGTAGGTCCCTGGAAGTCGGTACTACCTCTTGTTCTTTTTGTTGAGGTGATTTTTTCCATCTTGTCATTTTGTCCTAAGGAGAATAGATTAATGAGAGTACAATATGCTAACAGGGTAACAATGTCCCCGGAAAATATATTCTAAACAAAGCAGAAAAGACCTGATGCAGTGGGAAAAGAAAGGGAAAGAGAAAAAAGGAAAAGAAAAAAAAAGAAAAGAAAAATATAAAGATAAAAACAAACAACAACCGAACAAAACAAAAAAAAAACAGAATATCATCAAATATGATCAGGCTTGTATATAGATCAGCGCCACACACTAGATTTTGGGTGTATTTTGGTCTGTTAGAAGAAAGTTCCTCCCATGTCCATCGACAGATGAATGGATAAAGAAGAGGTGGTATATATATACAATGGAATATTATGCAGCCATCAAAAGGAATGAGATCTTGCCATTTGCAACGACGTGGATGGAACTGAAGAGTATTATGTTGAGCGAAATAAGTCAAACAGAGAAAGACATGTATCATATGACCTCACTGATATGAGGAATTCTTAATCTCAGGAAACAAACTGAGTGTTGCTGGAGTGCAGGGTGGGGTGGGAGGGATGGGGTGACTGGGTGATAGTCACTGGGGAGGGTATGTGCTCTGGTAACCGCTGTTAATTGTGCAAGACTTTTGAATCTCAGATCTGTACCTCTGAAACAAATAATGCAATATATGTTAAGAAAAAAAAAGAAGAAGAAGATGGTAACGGGAGGGGAAGAATGAAGCGGGGGAAATCGGAGGGGTAGGTGAACCATGAGAGACGATGGACTCTGAAAAACAAACTGAGGGTTCTAGAGGGGAGGGGGGTGGGAGGATGGGTTAGCCTGGTGATGGGTATTGAGGAGGGCACATTCTGCATGGAACACTGGGTGTTATGCACAAACAATGAATCATGGAACACTACATCTAAAACTAATGATGTAATGTATGGGGATTAACATAAGAATAAAAAAAAAAGAGATCATCACCCAAAAAAAGAAGAAAGTGCCTCCCAAAATTTTAAAGAAATAAAAACTTATGTATGTACAACAATAAGGGTTGATATGATGAAGGGATGGAATATGACTGTAAAGATGGAAATTATAAAAAATTTTATAAAAGGAATTGATAAGAAGTTGTTTGAAAAAAAAAAGGAAGAGGTTTTTAAAAAAAAAAAGAAAAAAAGGGAGAGAATGTGATCAGGCAGGGGAGTAGAAAAAAACCATACACTGGAGATTTAGGGTATATTTTGATCTGTTAGAAGAAACTATCTCAAAATTTTAAATGGAGAACTACTTATATATATATATATGCCAAAAATACAGGTAAGTACTATGAAGGGATAGAATATGACCCAATAATGAAAAATAATTTTTTTTTTAAAAAGGGATTGATAAGATGTTGGTTGAAAAAGGGAAAAAGAAAAATTCAAAAAAAAAGAAAGACAGTTAAAAAAATTAACTTTGAAAGACTACAGAATCATGGTAAAAAAGCCATGGATTCTATGTGCAGTATTCCCCTAGTGCTGGAGTTCTGCCATTCTCATTGATCGGTAAACTTGGTCTTGGCCGGCTGTTCTTGCTGATCTTCTGGGGGCGGGGCCTGTTGCCGTGGTTCCCAAATGTCTTTGCCGGAGGCGGAATTGCCCCGCCCTTGCCTGGTCCGGGCTAAGTCATCTGCTCAGGTTTGCTCTCAGGAGCTTTTGTTCCCTGCAAGCTTTCCCTACAGCTTTGGAGGTCTAGAGTGAAAATGGCAGCCTCCCAATCTCCGCCCCGTAGAAGCCGAGAACTCAGGCCCCGCTCCTCAGTGAGCCCCCAGAGAAAAGCCGTCAGTCATTCCCGTCTCCCCAGTCTCTGGCCACACTCCGTGCTCACCTGCCTATGACTGCGCGTTTCTATCTCTGGCACCCGACCCCGTGTGGAGTCTCCAAACCCAGCACATCCCTGTGGTGCACTCCCACGCCTCTCCTCCCTGGGGAAGAAGGTGAGTCTCCCCGGATCTGCCGCTTGTTGGGTCCTTGCTGGAGGAGCAGTGGCCCGACTGTGCCGCAGATCATGGTTTATGGCAACCTGAGCTGAGAGCCCATGCCTCAGCTCCATCTCTGCAGCCGGCTTCCCTGCTCCGATACCTGGGAGCTCCACCGCATTCAGGCACCCCTGGTCTTTCTGTGACCCCGAGGGTCCTGAGACCACACTGTCCCGTGAGGGGCCTGCCCCCACTTAGCCACTGGAGTGACGTCCCTCAGCATAGCAGACTTTTAAAAGTTCCAATTTTGTGCTCCAGGGCTCTATCACTTGCCAGAAGCGGCCGACAGAGACCCCTCCCCCACCGTCTATCCTCCCGAATATCGCCTCAGATTCACTTCTCTGCACGTCCTACCTTCCAGAAAGTGGTCGCTTTTCTGTTCAGAGAGTTGTTGCTATTCTTTCTTTGATCTCTTGTTGAGTTCGTAGGTGTTCAGAATGGTTTGATCCCTATCCAGCTGAATTCGTGAGACCAGACGAAATCCAGGTCTCCTACTCCTCCACCACTTTGCTCTGTCCTGACATGTAGCTTTAAAAAAAATATCTGAAGGGGAAGATACAGGGGGAGGGCCCAAATATCACAAAACAAAAGAAAAAATTGATCTAGATGGTTTCTTTTCTACTTTTGGCTTGTGGTTGGAACTGGTGACCAGAGTTGAGGGAGGAGAGATCCAGGTTGCAGGTGCATTCTGGGAAGGGTCTGCATCTGGTTGAAAAATAAGAGGCCAGCAGCTGGGCTTGCTTCCCACTGGAACTGAAGCAGGAGGGCTGGGATAATGGGATGGCTGTTACAAGGAATGGAAGGACCTCCATTTCAGCCTCATGCCAAGAGGGGGAAGTTAGGAACTCAAAACAGTCTTCTAGGTATTGCCTTTATTGTGGCAAAAGTAACAAGTTCAAGGATGCTGTTTGAACAGGAAGTACAAGGATGAGAAGCAATCTGATGGAGGTGTCAACTTGGAACCCGTGTGTCTGTGTGTGTATATTCATGCACACATATGCATGTGTATTTGTGTGGTGATAGCCATAACTGAGAAGCCAGCATGGAAAGACTTGGCTTTATCCATGGCCAGGGAATTTGCGAATGAGAGTTCTGTGTTGGCCAGGAGGTAGAAGAAAAAATACCACTAGGAAAGGTTACTTCCAAGGACCAGTTTTAAAGAGCTGCATTCCCAAAATTAAGTTGCTTTTTATCTTAAAGAGCTCACCATGTGTTGTTGAGACGGTTGGCCATGTAAGAGGTACATCAAAGAAAACTAAAAGAAAACCCTACGTTTGTGGTCTTTGAAAGTGAAATTCTCCGTAAGTCTTGCTTAGTTCCAAAATTCTGAGATCCACATATTTTACAATCTAGAAAATAGTGACTATATCAATAATATGTTGTTTGCTCTACCTTGAAATATCAATAGGAAAGATATGCAAGGTAGTATAGAAGTCGGCTAAAGAATGTGCACAAATGGATTAAAGAGTGGGTAAGATCAAGTAAAAGAATGGTTTGAATAATAACATATTGATAACAGATAATACAAACTTTTTTGATTAGGCTTCAGAAGAATCTGAATAGAAATTCATTGTTTGAAATGTGTATGCTTTGGTCTCAATAAAAATATCCGGTTGCAGAAATATTTCATGTGGTTTGAACTAACAGGCAAAAAATTAAAAATTCATTGGTATACGCTAATATATGTAATTGTATATTTTGGAGGTAAGTATAATGGCATAGGTTTGCTGTAATGGAACTGATTGGAAAATGATCTCTTGGAGAAAATTTATTGCTGGTCATAAGATTTCTTTGGTTTAGAAAAATGCTGGGTTTAGTAAAATCTGTAGCACTAAATGAAAGTCTGCTTTAATAAAAACATGGATCTGAGAATTGTGGTTTTTCGTTAAGCAGGCATTTGATCCATTAAAATTGTATTGGTTTATTCTTCATGTTGGTTTTTCCTGAAATCCATCAGTTTGAAGCATGAAGCAAGCACTTGCCAGGTATTGCTCCAATAATGAAAGAAAGACCCTCAGCCACTGTTAAGTCTTAGTAATCACTGTGACTCCTTCCTTTGTAAGGCTCTCATGACAGAAAAAGAAGCAGCTTATGTTGCTTTTGTTGAAGATGGCAAAACAGTCATTTTATTGTCAGAGAATCCACTCGGTGTCATAGGACTCAGTGATGGAAAAATATCTGTAGAATTAGATCATGCAGCTGGCTCGGGCTGCCCACACCCATGCCTTTTATACAGAGTGCCTTGACGCTTTATCTGGGCAAGGGTGGGCTGGACCCCTAATGGGGACTCTGCCACTCTCCTTGGAACAGGATCCCATGGTCTAATTGACCTTATTGTTAGGAAATTGTTCATAAAATTAGGAAACTCAGAGTAAACAGAGAACTCAGACAGCACTCCTCCTTGCCCAGAGTAGCATACATATGGAACGAGTTACCAAGAAAAGTGATTGAGGCAAAGAACACAAATGAATTCAAGAGACTCCTAGGTTTATTTCTGGACACGGGGGAGGAGGCTAGCAGGAAGGTAGGAGTCAGATGCAGTTTGGGGAGGACAGGCATGCAAATAATTTGACCTATTCTTCACATTTCTTTTTAAGTTTGTGGAAGATCCCCAAACAAAAGGCTTTTTTGCTACATGTTCTCATCTATCTGGGGCCTGATGGCTGTGGCAGGGTCAGATTCTGAGAGGCAGATCTGATCCTGATACTCTTTCCAGGGGAAATGGCTTCCAGTGTAGAGGCTGGGGTGGCATCCCACCTGATCCTGAGCAGAACAAATCTGTGGGAAGGGTGAGAGGTGGGTTCTTTGACTGGGTTCCACACCTCAGAATGTCCCAGAGACCATTAGCTGTTTTTAACTCAGTATTTCCATCTTGTTTGAGTCCTAGAATGGGCTCTGAGGATTGTTCACCAGTCTTGCAGAAGACCCTATTTCCTCCTCAGCTCTCCAAGGTCAGAGTTATGAGTGTATGTATTTTCTGGGGCTGCAAGAACAAAAAATCACAGACTGGAGAGCTGAAATAATAGCAATTTATTTTCTCATAGTTCTGGAAGCTGGAAGTCCAAGGTCAAGCAGGGTTGGTTTCTCCAGAGGCCTCTCTCCTTGGCTTGTGGATGGCTGTCTGCTCCCTGTGACTTCATGTGGCTGTCCCTCTGTGTGTCTGCATCCTGATCTCCACTTTTTGTTCTAACACCACTGCCTTAGGGCCCATCCTAGTGAACTCATTCTACCTTAACTACCTCTTTAAAGGTCCTATCATTAAATAAGGTCACATTCTGAGGTCCTGGGGGTTAACGGGTTTCACCATATGAATTTGGGGACACACACTTCAGCCCATAACAATGAGCCTGAGGAAGAAACCAGCAGGACTAGAAGAAGCCTGTTGCAGCACAAAGCTGGCAGGGGGCTTCTGTGGTGACCTTGGGGTTTCCTGTGGGAGAGAAGCCTGTTCCATCCCTCCTTCCCTTCTCTTCCAGTCCAGTCCAGGAAGGGTTTTAAAGGGGCTGACAAAAGGCACACCAGGCAGCACTGGGTGCTGAGACCTCCCAGCAAATGACTCTAGTAAACCCTGAGGTCAGGGGTTCCTGGAAGCCGAGGTCCCCCTGATCTACATGCAGGTCCACCGGTGACCCTCTTTGATGCTTTACAGGCAGCATGGGAGAAGGAGAAAGGGAGTAGGGAGAGAGGGGGAGACACTGGTGAAATGGTGAAAAGAACTGGTGAAAAATGGTGAAAGAAACTGTCTTGGTTGGGATTTTTAAAACTAACTGTTCTAAGTGGGAAAACATGATAGGTAGAAGCAATGCATGCAGGAGGCTATGGTGGATGCTGGATCAGGGAATGAGGGAAAGAGCACCACTGGTTAATTTTCCAGGACAGAATTTACTAGTCTAGAAAACAGCTCCAGACATGAGGCTCTTTTAAGCTTTAACTGCATGGGGGTTTAGTGTAGCACCTTGCACTGAGCTTAGTGGCTGATTTTGACCCAACCAAGAGGGTCCTTGGCTTCATGCAGAATGGAAATCAAATGTGAACAAGAAGCAGGTGAAAGCAAAGTTTACTGAAGGTATAGAGAGAGCAGATATAGACAAGACTGTCTAGGAGACTTAAAGGACAAGAGCATGAGTCTCATCTGTGTTTGGGGTCTGTGGGTGTTTATTGAGGATGGTGGTCTGGTGTACACATCCTCTCATGCATCCAAGAAATGATTAGAACAAGGCCAAGGTCCAGGTGTCCATCATAAGTTGCTTATTCCTTGAAGCCAGGGGTCTTGGCATCATGATGTCTGGTGCCAATTGTTGAGATATTACCTATTGTGCTAGAAAACTCCAAAGATGTCATTAACTCTTTGTCTTTTACAAGGAGGACATGCATTAAAATATGTGTAGGGCGGGGTGCAGGACCTAGAAAGAATAGAAGCAGGAAAAAAAAGCAAAGGGGAAAAAAATGAGCTTTTTCTTTCATGGGGTTCCTTTCATTTCCCCGTCTCAGTTTGAGGCCAGGAAGTGACACTTACATGCCGGGGCTTGTCATCTGGGCTCTTGCCATTCTTGAGGTTTTGTGTCATGGCCGTTTGCTTCTACTTCTATGTCTGCTGCTTTCCACCAATCCCCGAGTTTTTCTCATTAAGTTTATAGGTTTGTCCAAGGCCTGATGTAGTGGGGCTCAAAGACAAGTCATAGGCAGTCAAGATGGATGATGTAAACAGCCCAGACAAGAAAGTAAAGGCAAACCCCTTTATGCTGCCTCCTCTTTATGCAATTGACAGTTTCTCCTTCCCCCAATTTGGTTTGGGTCCCCAGATATTAAATTGCCCCTAGGATAATAGGATGATTGCCTCCCCAAATGGAGCCTGTTAAAAGAAAAACCACAAGCCAAGATGGAGTCACATATGCTAGGCCAACTTGCCAAACCAAATCTTAATACCTAATCTAATTGCAGTTTCAACATCCTCCCAAAATGTAGTCCTAATTGGTCAGCATGAGTTTTCCAATAAGCTCCAATAATGTCATCTGTCACATGGGCCCTCTCCATCTCTCCCCCAAAAGGAAGATGAGGTAATTTGTATGAAAAGACCCCTGCCTATCCCCCTGAGGGAAGGTAACTGCCTGAAACAATCCTTTCTTTTCTTTTGCTAATAACTTCTTTGCCCCACCCTCCTTCCTATAAAAATCTCCCATTTTGTACAAATAGAGCATCTCTCTATTTGCTAGATGGGGTGCTGCCTGATTCATGAATCACTTAATAGAACCAATTAGATCTTCAAATTTACTTGTTTGTATTTTATTGGTTTTTGTTTTTGTTTTTGTTTTTAACAAGCATGATGTGGAGTTGCTCAGCTTGAATGGCTTCCAGTTGGTTCCAGACCAAGTTACAGCTTGTTTCCACTAGCACTTGGACACTCTCTTTAAGGATTCCTCACTCAATAGGCTACCATGGCCCTTGGAGCTATTCAACCAAAGCTGACCTGAATTCCCCAAGAGAGACGTCTATCTTTCCAGAAGGTTTCATGTCAGGGTCCATGAAAACTTTGGCTCAAATGAGAGGACTTTGGAAGCACGTGTTGGTAGGGCAGAGTCCAACTTCTTGCAATTGCATCTCAGAGTTATCTGTACACAGAGTTATGACTTGTATATTGTAGATACTCAAGTGACATTGATGCAAGCTGGCTGGGTCTGAAGACCCAGAGGGGGCTCCTGCAGGACCAACCAAGAGGGGCCTTGGTGTCCTGCAGGATAGAAATCAAACATGAGGGAGCCTGGGTGGCTCAGTTGGTTAAGCATTTGCCTTCAACTCAGGTCATGATCCCATGAACCCCGCATCAGGCTCCCTGCTCAGAGGGGAGTCTGCTTCTCCCTCTCCCTCTACCCCTCGCCCCTGCTTGTGCTTTCTCTCTCGCAAATAAATACATGAAAATTTTTTTAAAAAAAGGAAATCAAACATGAACTGAGAGGAAGTGAGAACAGAGTTTATTAAAGATTTAGGGAGAGTGTAAATATGGACAGAGCATACGGGAGACTGAGAAAGGAAAGAAGAGTGAGTCTCATCTTTGCTTGGGGCCCAGGGTTTGTATTGAGGATTGTGGTCTGGTGCAGTGTCTTCTCAGTAATCCAGGAACAAAGATGAGTGTTTAGGTGTTCTCCATAAGTCGCTTATGCCTCGGAGCCAGGGGTCTTGATGTATCGGTGCTCTTGGAAAATGTTCATGATGACCCAATCGGTCACTCCTGATATGTTATCTGTTGTGCTGGAAGACTCCAAAGAAATCATTAAATCATCAACCTTTACAAGGAGGACATATATTATCTGTTCTATAAAGCATGTATAAGGCAGGGGTGTACGTCCTAGCAAGAATAGAAGCAGGAAAAAGAGGAAAAAAATCACTTTTTCATGGGGTCCCTTTGGTTTCCCTGTCTTACTATTGTCAAACTGAATTATCTGTGGCACAAGGGAAGAGGGGGATGCAAAGTAGCTGGTTAATTAAAAAGCCGAGGTATTAGTGCAAACAATGTTTTGAGGTGTTTGCCATCTAAAAATTACGCTGAAATATTTAAACTAGTCCAACTCTCTCCATTTCTTAAACTAAGGGGTGAGATCTCTTTGTCCTGCTCCATGAAATGGGGGAAGTTTCCATATTTTTTTCATACAGATTTTGTGATGATTAAATGAGAGTAGTCTTTCTGGCAGGTATGAAGTGTGAGTGCCTGACAACTAGCTCTTTTGACTGTTGGGTAAGTGCCTGACATTAAGCTTTTGCTTGTGGAGATATTCACTTCCACATATCCAACTGGAATAAACACAATGCCAGCTACACACCAAGATAATGAGCCAGGGAGCCCCACCCGTGAAGTTCCCCTTTCAGAAAACTCTGAGTGACCTGGATGTCTGACTGTGTGAGGGACCCCATTTCTCCCTTCTTGTACCCTAAGTCCCACACTTAAGCTTTAAATCCACCAATTAAGAGTAAACCCAGAAAATCCTAAACACCCCACCCTCAACCCTCAAAGGCAGAGCCCTGGGTCTGTGCTCACCACCCCCTGTCCCACTTCACTGTGCAGCCATGGGTGTGCAGCGTATCCTCCAGAACCTGTAACAAAGTTACAGGAACTTTTCCAAGTTCCCTGATGGTGCATCTTGCATTCATAGTAAGAACCAAAAGGACTGGTCCAGCTACAACATTGGCTCCTGTTGGGAAAAGTCTGTGGGGGCTTGGCACAAGTAGAAGGGGCTTTGGAGGGTGATAGCACTATGAATAGCTGAGACTGGCACAGAACAAGGGAGTAAGCTCTGTACGTGCCATTCCATCACTACTGTTACTGTTACTATGGCTGTTAATTGTTGTTAGGCTTTCAATGTTGAGATTGCTCTCCAAATCAACTGAGCTGTCAGTCCAGAGGAACCCAGCACCTCCCCTTTACAAAATAGTTCCATAGCCTGAGAGAAGTGGCATTGTCCAGAAAGGAAGAGGATCCAGAGCTCAGTTGTGAGAAGAGAGTCTTTTCATCTGCTGGAATCAAGAAGTAGCTACAATTCATAAATTCCTGGTCACTTGAGATTTTCTGCCTATTTTATATAAACCACAGTTGAACATAAATTAATGTTGGATTTTACTTGTATCTCCGGACCATTTTATAGCCCAATCTTTTCCTGAAAGATTGCTTTGCTATTGATTCCCACTTTCTTTAGGCACTTTTATAGAAACTTCTCTAGCTTCTGAAAGGGTCAGAAAAATTTACCTGTCTGAAAACAGTGATCACACAGGAATGAAATTTCTTGAGGAAGGGAAGTAGTTTCTTCATTCTGAAGGTGTCACCAGTGTATTTTTGTGCCTAGTACTGGAGAGTCAAATATTCGTCAGATTGGTTCAAAAGAAAATTTCGCTGGGATGAAAGAGGACTAAATACAGCAAATGAGCTGGATTTGTCTGTTGTCTACCAAATGCATCTTTATGAATTAGGATCAAATGTTTCCTACTTTAGCATTACAATATTTTATTTTGTCATCCTAGTACCCAAAAGTGACTGGGGTACTAACAAAGTGAGGAAGACAGAAAACAGCTAAGGGCAATGTCCTTGTTTCTAGTAGCTTGAAGAAGGCAACGGATTGGTCAGTAGGTATGGACATCAAAAGTGTTTAGTTGGTCCATCTAGTCCAGAAATAATTGTTTAGGTCCTACTACATGTCAGGCCCTGAGATAAGCACTGGTTATAAAGCAGTCTTCTTGTCACAGCTCTTTGATGTTAAGAAACAGAACTCTACACAAGCATACTCCTGTTTTGAAGGCTCATGGTGACAGCTCAGGGAAAAAGGGAAGAGCAGAACCTGATGGGAACTTGTTCTAGGAACTAGGAAATCATCAGAGTCCCCAACCACTACTCTCCCTCTGGCTTTATGTCGCTGTCTCAATCTCAGCTCTCTGCCTCTCTTTTTCTGAAACCCAATGGCATTTCTACTTGGGCTCCCTATTTCTCTACACAGACACACATTCTCTGCCTGTCTGTGAGGGATCATGGCTGGACTTGGCCACCACAGTCTATTCTATAATATTCTATAAAATATATATTATAGCTCATCCCTGTCTCTTATAGTCCTGGTGTCTTTTGTATCCTACTATCAAATGGGAACTACTAATTACTAACTGGTTGATGATTACTGCTTGAATTGCAAACTTGTTCTTATAACCCACCATGTTCCTTTTGGTGGAGGAGGGAGCAATGCACATGATATAAACACATGCTTTCCATAGAGGCTGAGAGAGAGGCAGTTCCTAGGCAAGTTATAGGTGGGACAGGTCTCCCCAGTGTCATCTAAGAGGTGCTCTCACAGAGCTGGCAGAAGGATTCTTGCTATTGCTTGACCTCAAGTCACTTTGATAAGAATCTCATTACTATAAGGGCATTCAAGGTCATCTTGGCCCAAATGACTCAATTAGGAAAATACCGTCTTGCCACCTGACAAATCCTGTAGAAACTTCTCATACATTCGCTCATTTAATCCCCATACCATCCTAGTGAGGAGACACTATTATTGTCCCCATTTTCCTGTAAGGAAACTGAAGCATGAGAGGCTAAAGAACTTGCCGGAGGATGTGTAGTGAGTGCAGAACTGGAATCTGAGACTGAGGGCCGTGAACTGTGTGCTGCTGTGTGAGGTGGTGGTCCAGCTAAATTAGAAATTCAGCATCTTGAGTCCTGGGTTTACTCTTCCCACTCAGGAGGACTCTAGAGTTCTCGGGTTCCCCTGAGACACATGGTGAGTGGGTGAATCTGCTTGGACAGACTGTGAGAACAGGAGTGGTGTCCATGTAATGAAGCTGATCCCAAGACAGGCAGGGAGGAGAATGGTCCAGAGTAAATGTCCTACTCATTGGATGCAGGTTGTGGGGAATGCCAGGCCAGGGATGAGGCCAAGATGCTAGAAAGGAGACAAAAGTCAGAGACAGCTAGGAAGTAACCCTCCATGATGTAGACTAAGGGGCTATTATCTTTTCTGTTGAAAAGGGCTGACCAGATGATGGGGCTAATGCCTCTGATTCAGGTTTGCATTGGTCAAAACCAAATACCACAAAACTGGTCTTTATTCACTGAGATGGTGGGGCCCATGAAGCTCAGAGGTGGGCCTGTGGCTGGTCGACCTTCAGGAGGTGTCTGGCTCTTCTCTAAGAAGCATCTTAATTCCCTCATGATTTCACAGAGGATATTGGCTTGGGATGGGGATGCTGTACAGGCTGTGAGAGAAGCAATTGTAGAGCGGCTTGTCCTGGAACCTTAGGGAAGTATCAGTGAATTAACCCGACATCACTTTTTTTTTTCTTTTTTTGAAGAACAGTATTAATACTCTAACTGCCCAGATTATTTTATTTTGGTAAGCAGTTTCAGAGTTACTATGTTTTAACAAGATACAAATTACGATTAAAAAAGAAAAACCAAAGACATATACCTACTGTTTCATTTGTATGGTCTGTGGGTATTCCATACATCTCCATATTAAGTTATATGATATCAGGTACTCACCACATGTTACATATCTTTTTTTCTTTTTGATATTCTCTTTAAAAAAAAATATTGTTATGTTAATCACCATACATTACATCATTAGTTTTAGATGTAGTGTTCCATGATTCATTGTTTGTGCATAACACCCAGTGCTCCATTCAGTAAGGGCACTCTTTAATACCCATCACCAGGCTAACCCATCCTCCCACCCCCCTCCCCTCTAGAACCTCAGTTTGTTTTTCAGAGTCCATCGTCTCTCATGGTTCATCTCCCCCTCCAATTTCCCCCCCTTCATTCTTCCCCTCCTGCTATCTTCTTCTTCTTTTTTTTTTCTTAACATATATTGCATTATTTGTTTCAGAGGTACAGATCTGAGATTCAACAGTCTTGCACAATTCACAGTGCTTACCAGAGCACATACCCTCCCATTGTCTATCACCCAGTCACCCCATCCCTCCCACCCCCCCCCACTCCAGCAACCCTCAGTTTGTTTCCTGAGATTAAGAATTCCACATATCAGTGAGGTCATATGATACATTTCTTTCTCTCTTTGATTTATTTCGCTCAGCATAATACCCTCCAGTTCCATCCACCTCATTGCAAATGGCAAGATCTCATTCCTTTTGATGGCTGCATAATGTTCCATTGTATGTATATACCACTTCTTCTTTATCCATTCATCTGTCGATGGACATCTTGGCTCTTTCCACAGTTTGGCTATTGTGGACATTGCTGCTATAAACATCAGGGTGCGCGTACCCCCTCAGATCCCTACATTTGTATCTTGGGGGTAAATACCCAGTAGTGCAATTGCTGGATCGGATGGTAGCTCTATTTTCAACTTTTTGAGGAACCTCCATACTGTTTTCCAGAGTGGCTGCACCAGCTTGCATTCCCACCAACAGTGTAGGAGGGTTCCCCTTTCTCCACATCCCCGCCAACATCTGTCATTTCCTGACTTGTTAACTTTAGCCATTCTGACTGGTGTGAGGTGGTATCTCATTGAGGTTTTTATTTGGATTTCCCTGATGCCAAGCGACGTTGAGCACTTTTTCATGTGTCTGTTGGCCATTTGGATGTCTTCTTTGGAAAAAAAAGTCTGTCCATGTCTTCTGCCCATTTCTTGATTGGATTCTTTGTTCTTGGGGTGTTGAGTTTGATGAGTTCTTTATAGATTTTGGATACTAGCCCTTTATCTGATATGTCATTTGCAAATATCTTCTCCCATTCTGTTGGTTGTCTTTTGGTTTTGTTGACTGTTTCCTTTGCTGTGCAAAAGGTTTTTATCTTGATGAAGTCCCAATAGTTCCTTTTTGCCCTTGCTTCCCTTGCCTTTGGTGATGTTTCTAGGAAGAAGTTGCTTCGGCTGAGGTCAAAGAGGTTGCTGCCTGTGTTCTCCTTTAGGATTTGGATGGACTCCTGTCTCACATTGAGGTCTTTCAACCATTTGGAGTCTATTTTTGTGTGTGGTATAAGGAAATGGTCCACTTTCATTCTTCTGCATGTGGCTGTCCAATTTTCCCAACACCATTTGTTGAAGAGACTGTCTTTGTTCCATTGGACATTCTTTCCTGCTTTGTCAAAGATGAGTTGACCATTGAGTTGAGGGTCCATTTCTGGGTTCTCTACTCTGTTCCATTGATCTATGTGTCTGTTTTTGTGCCAGGACCATACTGTCTTGATGATGACAGCTTTGTAATAGACCTGGAAGTCTGGAATTGTGATGCCGCCAGCTTTGCTTTTCTTTTTCAACATTCCTCTGGTTATTCAGGGTCTTTTCTGGTTACATACAAATTTTAGGATTATTTGTTCCATTTCTTTGAAAAAAGTGGATGGTATTTTGATGGGGATTGCATTGAATGTGTAGATTGCTCTAGGTAGCATTGACATCTTCACAATATTTGTTCTTCCAATCCATGAGCATGGAACGTTTTTCCATTTCTTTGTGTCTTCCTCAATTTCTTTCATGAGTATTTTATAGTTTTCTGAGTACAGATCCTTTGCCTCTTTGGTTAGATTTATTCCTAGGTATCTTATGGTTTTGGGTGCAATTGTAAATGGGATCAACTCCTTAATTTCTCTTTCTTCTGTCTTGTTGTTGGTGTATAGGAATGCCACTGATTTCTGTGTATTGATTTTATATCCTGCTACTTGACTGAATTCCTGTATGAGTTCTAGCAGTTTTGGGGTGGAGTCTTTTGGGTTTTCCACATAAAATTTCATATAATCTGCAAAGAGTCAGAGTTTGACTTCTTCTTTGCTGATTCAGATGTCTTTGATTTCTTTTTGTTGTCTAATTGCTGTGGCTAGGACTTCTAGTACCATGTTGAATAGCTGTGGTGATAGTGAGCCTCCCTGCCATGTTCCTGACCTTAGGGGGAAAGCTCTCAGTTTTTCCCCATTGAGAATGATATTCGCTGTTGGTTTTTCATAGATGGCTTTTAGGATATTGAGGTAGTTACCCTCTATACCTACACTATGAAGAGTTATGATCAAGAAAGGATGCTGTACTTTGTCAAATGCTTTTTCTGCATCTATTGAGAGGACCATATGGTTCTTATTCTTTCTTTTGTTAATGTATTGTATCACATGGATTGATTTGTGGATGGTGAACCAACCTTGCAGCCCAGGGATAAATCCCACTTGGTCGTGGTGAATAATCCTTTTAATGTACTGTTGGATATTATTGGCTAGTATTTTGGTGAGAATTTTTGCATCCATGTTCATCAGGGATATTGGTTTGTAATTCTCCTTTTTGATGGCATCTTTGTCTGGTTTGGGGATCAAGGTAATGGTGGCCTCATAAAGCAAGTTTGGAAGTTTTCCTTCCATATCTATTATTTGGAACAGTTTCAGAAGAATAAGTATTAATTCTTCTTAAATGTTTGGTAGAATTCCCCTGGGAAGCCATCTGGCCCTGGGCTTTTGTTTGTTGGGAGATTTTTGATGACTGCTTCAATTTCCTTAGTGGTTATAGGTCTCTTCAGGTTTTCTTTTTCTTCCTGGTTCACTTTTGGTAGTTGATACATCTCTAGGAATGCATCCATTTCTTCCAGGTTATCTAATTTGCTGGCATACAGTTGCTTATAATATGTACCTATAATTGTTTGTATTTCTTTGGTGTTGGTTGTGATCTCTCCTTTTTCATTCATGATTTTGTTGATTTGGGTCAAAAGAAAAGATTCTTTTTGATAAGTCTGGCCAAGGGTTTATCAATCTTGTTAATTGGTTGATCTATTCATTCTTTAGTAGGATGCTCTTTAGCCTCCATGTATTTGAGTTCTTTCTCACTGTCCTCTTGTGATTGAGCTCTAGTTTCAAAGCGTTGTGGTTTGAAAATAGGCAGGGAATGATCCCAATCTTTTGGTACCAGTTGAGACCTGATTTGTGACCTAGGATGTGATCGATTCTGGAGAATGTTCCATGGGCCCTAGAGAAGAATGTGTATTCCATTGCTTTGGGATGGAATGTTCTGAATATGTCTGTGAAGTCCATTTGGTCCAGTGTGTCATTTAAAGTCTTTATTTCTTTGTTGATCTTTTCCTTAGATGATCTGTCCATTTCAGTGAGGGGGGTGTTAAAATTCCCCCACTATTTCCGTATTGTTGTCAATGTGTTTCTTTGCTTTTGTTATTAATTGCCTTATGTAATTGGCTGCTCCCATGTTAGGGGCATAGATATTTACAACTGTTAGATCTTCTTGTTGGATAGACCCTTTAAGTAAGATATAGTGTCCTTCCTCATCTCTTATTATAGTCTTTGGTTTAAAATCTAATTTGTCTAATATAAGGATTGCCACCCCAGCTTTATTTTGGTGTCCATTTCCATGGTAAATGGTTTTCCACTCCCTCACTTTCAATCTGGGGCTGTCTTTGGGTCTAAAATGAGTCTCTTGCAGACTGCATATTGATGGGTCTTGTTTTTTAATCCAATCTGATAGCCTGTGTCTTTTGATTGGTGCATTTAGCCCATTTACACTCAGGGTAACTATTGAAAGATAGGAATTTAGTGCCATTGTATTGCCTGTAAGGTGACTGTTCCTGTATATTGTCTGTGTTCCTTTCTGCTCTATGTTGCTTTTATGCTCTCTCTTTGCTTAGAGGACCGCTTTCAAGATTTCTTGTAGGGCTGGTTTCATGTTTGCAAATTCCTTTAGTTTTTGTTTGTCCTGGAAGCTTTTTCTCTCTCCTTCTATTTTCAATGACAGCCTAGCTGGATAAAGTATTCTTGGCTGCATATTTTTCTCATTTAATGCTCTTAATATATCATGGCAGTGCTTTCTGGCCTGCCAGGTCTCTGTGGATAGGTCTGTTGCCAATCTGATGTTTTTACCATTGTAGGTTACATATCTCTTCTCCCGAGCTGCTTTCAGGATTTTCTCTTTGTCTCTGAGACTCAGAAGTTTTACTATTAGATGTTGGGGTGTTGACCTATTTTTACTGATTTTGAGTGGGGTTCTCTGTGCCTCCTGGATTTTGATGCCTGTTTCCTTCCCCAAATTAGGGAAGTTCTCTGATATAATTTGCTCCAATATACCTTCAGCCCCTCTCTCTCTTTGTTCTTCTTCTGGGATCCCAATTATTCTAATGTTGTTTTGCCTTAATGTATCACTTATCTCTCGAATTCTGCCCTCGCAATCCAGTAGTTGTTTATCTCTCTTTTTCTCAGCTTCTTTATTTTCCATCATTTGGTCTTCTATATCACTGATTCTCTCTTCTGCCTCATTTATCCTAGCAGTTAGCGCCCCCATTTTTGAATGCACCTCATTAGTAGCCTTATTGATTTTGACTTGGTTAGATTTTAGTTCTTTTACTTCTCCAGAAAGTGTTTCTCTAATAACTTCCATGCTTTTTTCAAGCCCAGCTAGTATCTTTAAAGTGAGGATTCTGAACTCTAGATCTGACATTGTACTAATGTCCGTATTGAGTAGGTCCCTGGAAGTCGGTACTACCTCTTGTTCTTTTTGTTGAGGTGATTTTTTCCATCTTGTCATTTTGTCCAGAGGAGAGTAGATGAATGACAGAACAAAATGCTAACAGGATAACAATGTCCCCAGAAAATATATTCTAAACAAATTGGAAAAGACCTGAAGCATGTGGAAAAGAAAGGGAAAGAGAGAAAAAAGAAAAAGATAAAGATAAAGATAAAAACAAACAAAAACAGAACAAAACAAAACAAAAACAGAATATGATCAAATATGATCAGGCTGGTACATAGATCAGTGCCACACACTAGATTTTGGCTGTATTTTGGTCTGTTAGAAGAAAGTGCCTCCCAAAATTTTAAAGAAAGAAAAACGTCTTACCTTCCACAAAGTGGTCATTTTTCAGTTCAGAGAGTTGTTGCTATTCTTTTCTTCGATCTCCTGTTGCACTTATAGGTGTTCAGAATGGTTTGATCCCTATCCAGCTGAATTCCTGAGACCAGATGAAACCCAGGTCTCCTACTCCTCCACCATCTTGCTCCTTGATCCACATGCTACATATATTTAGGTATTATATCATAGGACTAGTGGCTTACAAGCTCTATCACTTGGACACTTCCTGAAATGAGGTTCAGTAGATTGGCTTTTATTTTTTTCATACTCAATCGACAAGCCTAATGTTCAAGGCAGTTCTAAGTGTACATATTATAATTAATTTAAAAATGCCAGTGCTTCAAGCTCATGTGACATGTTAATCTCTGATGGTACTCTGCATTAATACCCTTATCTATTCTATTTTTTCTAGATTACGGTGCATCCTTTGGACATATCCCAACAGTAGCCACAACATTTTCTTGAACATTAGTGAGTACGTTGGGACACAAAGTTGCACTCAGATTTTGTCATTTCTGTTTAAGAGGAAATTATTCTTATCTAATTATTTCATTAACATAGTACCAAGAGAGAAAATGGCTTCCCAATCTGTTTCTAGAGCAGAGTTTTGCATTTATTGCAATAATTCATTCTCTTGTTCATGGTGCCAATATGCTCTTGTTCAACATGGCTTAGTGTAGGTGGTTTTGAAAAGCATAACATGTTCAGTAGTAATAGTTAAAATAATGAGGCCCTTCACAGCAAGGAAAAAGATCTTCCTAATACTTTGTAAAGATATACCACAATTTTATTTTATTTTATTTTTATTTTTTTAAGATTTTATTTATTTATTTGACAGAGAGAGACACAGCGAGAGAGGGAACACAAGCAGGGGGAGTGGGAGAGGGAGAGGCTGGCTTCCACGGAGCAGGGAGCCTGATGCAGGGCTTGATCCCTGGACCCTGGGATCATGACCTGAGCCGAAGGCAGATGCTTAACCATCTGAGCCACCCAAGCACCCAGATATACCACAATTTTAGAGCATGGAGGAATCTTTGACATTATTATTCTAAAATTCCCATTTTCAGGTTAGGAAATTGAGGCCAAGTGTCACTCAATGACTTGCTCAAGGCCACAAAGCTGAGTGAACTGGACACAGACTCATAATTTTTCTTGCACACATTTGTTTATGTCATGGTGTCTCATTTTGGGGCCACTTTCTGACCTGCTGAGATTCTCACCTGCTTGGTTTGGTTGCCCGAAAGTAGAGCCTGACACAAGGAGTTAGGTGCAGAGAGTTATTTGGGCAGTGACCCCAGGAAGCAGGAGGGATGGAGTGGGGAGACTGAGGCAGGGCAGGAGAAATACTCAAATAAGTGTGCATTATTGAGATTGCTGCTGTGGGCGACAGCAGATCCACCACATCAGGGCCTCTGGCTTTCTGTCTGAATGACAGGAGGCTGGAACACTTATCTGTTGGGCTGAAGGGGCCTTACCTTTTTCTACATCTAGAAGAGTGAATCCAGTGAGCAGAGAAACCCCTGAGCCTAAGGTGCATGCCTGTGTACTGTTGTGGCTGGAATCAGTGGCAGGCAGAAGGATGTGGCCTGACACCAAAGGCCTCTACTCTCGGGGCTGATAATGCAGAGGGAAACTCTGGATTGTGTGGAGTCTGGATTGTGAGATTGTGTAAATTTAATTATGGATTCTATACTCATCTCTTTCCCCAAGCCCCCTTCTGCCCCTGTCCCACCCTCATTTCAACCACACACACAAACATACACACATACAATAAGTAAGATAATTTCGCTCTTCTGGAGATTATGAGCTTATGTGTAATTTAACACATAATTGTTGGATACTGTAAATTAGTTTAATAGCTGAATCTATACAAAAGTTTAATGTCTGTTACGTGGCTGAGCGCTGGCCTCACTGCTGCAGTAGTTAGGCCCTTCACGAGCTTACCTCTGCTGGCCAGAGGAAAGCAGAATAGGAGTGATGGAAATTTTAGATTGATAGGACCTCTCTGATTCAGCACATTGCAAGGTGACAAATGCATCACTTGCTTATAGTTTGGAAAATTTTTTAAAAAAGATTTTATTTATTTATTTGAGAGAGAGAGAGCACACATGCACATGACTGGTGGGGGAGGGGCTGAGGGAGAAGCAGACTATGCGCTGAGCCAGGAGCCCACCACTCTGCTTGATCCCAGGACCCTGAGATCGTGACCTGAGCTGAAGGCAACCACTTAACTGACTGAGCCACCCAGGCACCCCAGTTTGAAAGCTTTTGTAGGAGAGTTGTCCTATGCAGGAGTGGTTTAATATTTTTATTGGGTCTCTGTCACCATGATTGACATCTTCCTTCTTTCTTCAAACATTAGTTGAGCATCTACTATGTTCCAGGGCCAGTGTTAGCACGTAGGGGTCAGAGAGACGGCTGTCACATGGAGCTTCCCCTCAAGCAGCTTACGCTGACATAAGCAGTATAATATCATGTAACATGTGTGACGTGATGTAAAACCTTGATATCACTTACCTTCTCAGGAGAGGGTGAGGATTGCAGGTAAGCGCCCAGTGTGTGACTGCACTGTGCTCCCAAAGTTTACTTATAAAGAACTTGCTTGTTTCCAAAGGGAAGTGTGTTCTGAGTTCCAATGACACACCTGCTACTTGGGATCCCATTTAGCCTATTTAGCTCTTACTATAGAAAACTACCTTCATTTCAAAGTTCCCAGCCACTCCATGCCTGACTCCTTTCTTCTGTTCCCCAAAGTCAGGGCATCAGGTAATAAGGGCCATGGAGAGAACTGGCATCACACAGAATCCTTGTTAAACAGTTGAGGAGTATAAGGAGGGGTGAATGTGTCTGTGAGTCAGAAACACAATGGTAGTGGGGACTGGGTGACTTCACTGCCTCCCACTGTCTCCTGGGTTGGGGGAAGGAAGATTCTATAGGGTTCTTCCAGGTATGTGGACTGAGAGCAGGGACAAAAATCCTTCCAGCAGATTTACTGAGGGCTGGCCTTTACTAAATCAGAGATATTGGCACGGGAGTTGTTTTCCATTATCCTACTTATCCTTCTGGTTTGCACTATCCAGGGAGAGAATAACTGGGAGTGAGGAAATATAGTTGGCTTCCTGAAAATACCAATCACTCTATTAGCAAAAGCTGCCAACAGGAAGCACGCTTTTAGTAGGATTCCACTGAACTTTACAACGTGTGATGAGAGAATCTCTATGACCCCCCTAGGATAAGGCAGCCTTAGGATATTTGTTTTCCTTTGGTGGAAGGGGAAAGTAAATTTTGCAATAAACACAGCACAGTTACAGTCTAAGTGGAAAAACAGGCGAACCAAGAGGTTCCTGTCCCAGTTATCTATTGCTGAGTTACAAATGATGCAAAACTTAGTGGCTTATTTCCCTCAGAAATTTGCAATTTGGGCAGTGATCATTTCTTCTCCGTGTAGGATCAGCTGAGATGGCTTGAAGGCTGCGGCTGGTACCATCTGAAAGGTCACTCACTTATGTGTCTGGTTGTTGATGCTGGCTGGTGGCTGGAATCTTAGGATTGCGGCCAGAACACCTACATGTGACCTCTTCACGAGGTCTGGGTTTCCTCACACATGGCGGCTGAGACCCAACACAATTATATCAACTAGGCAAAGACTTGCTCAGCATTTTGTCTATGTCAGGTTCTGGGTTGGATACAATGCCACGTGAACTCTCAAATCTATAATAGAGGTCAGAAATCCTGTCTTCCTCTTTCCCTCTTGAATTTGCTATATATTTATGATTTATACAAATCCTGAAAATACCAACTCTACTTATAAAAAACATATTTTGAAAAGATTAGAAAAGTCATTGGTATGATACTAGTATGAAAAATGATAACGATATGTATGGATTTCTCTTGAACACTTGATTAAGCAAATCATGCAGAGTGATGCCAATACTCCTCCATGTGATCCAGCTCAGTGACTTTGAACATAAATGTAATCACAGGAGACACTCTGGTCACCCAAAGTACTTCCTATAACCTTCTCTGGTTCCACAAACTTAATTTACACCAAAGTAAAAAAAAAGGCTTGATGTATTGTATGGTGACTAACATAACATAATAAAATAAAATAAATTTCAAAAAAACAAAAAGGCTAAACACTGAAACTATTACAGTTCCTTTAGTATGTAGGGTATGACGTGTGTGTGTGTGTGTGTGTGTGTGTGTGTGTGTGTGTGTGTAGAGGAGAAGCATTTTGCATAACGAGCACACGTCCAGTCAGTGGAAATGGACCCAGCCCGGTGCTGTGATTAAATATTCACATCCTGAAAAGTCTGCTTTTTAATTATCTGTAAACAAATTCAATGTGTACTCCAAAAGTTGGCCACTCTTCATTAAAGGGAAAAAAAAAATGATAGCTGGCATCTTAGAAGGCTTTTTGAAATATTTGTTTTAAATCCTTTAAGTAAACAGATTAAACCCCTATTTGAAACGGAAGTAGCTCTTTACTCATGTAAATGCATTGTCTCCGCCCCACCCCCCCTCCGCTGTTTAAGGGCAAATAGATTAAAGGACACGGAGAGTCATAAAGAGGTTTTGGTAAGGAGAGTGTGTGGAAATTCCCATTTCCCCCCCTACTGCACAGCTCTCCCCACCTCATCTAGACTTTCTGTGACCAGAGAGAAAACGGCTTTCTTTACTGATCAGCGAGATTTCGCAAGCAGGCAGTGATGTTACTGTTTCCGTTTAAAAAGAAAAAGAAAGTGATGACCTGTCCCTCAGCAAATCCTGGCCCTGCTGTGGATGGGCCTTGAGCACCTGGGCAGGTTGTGTGGCGCACACCTCACAGCTGGCCAGGATGCTTTGCTTTTCTTTCTTTTTTCTGGAGAAAGGGTTATTAAAAATATTATTTTATGAAGTCAAAGACAATGCATCATTGGCTTTTCTACACCATGTTGGTATTTTTATGTAAAATAGGGGACTGAGTGATATAATGAGCTGGCATGGAGGGCTCTAGAAGGTGATTCTTAAGTCCTGCATGGGAATCAAGAGGATAGTCTCAAACTTAATAAAGGCCATTTCCATAATTCTCAACGGAATTATGAAGTTCTCTCCCTTCCCCCACTACACACATTTCACAAATGCAAATGTGACTTTTTAAAAGAAGTCTTCCTGGCTCTCTCTCAGTTCTGGAGCAACTAACTGGCTTCATTCCAACAGGGAAACAGAATACCCCCTCCCCCAGCCCAAAAGTTGCTTTGCAATCCCTAGGGAGCTCCTCCTAGGAGGATCAGGGTCTTTCCAGAGGCTGGGCTTGGCAGCACTTCCAGCTCATCCCTTGTGTTCATAACCTCCTACCCAGCAGAGATTCAAACCACTTTTATAGACATTCTTGACTCTGTCTCCAGATTAGGTCACTTGCTGCTTTATAGGTGAGAAAGACTCCTGGGATCAGGTGACATATTTACCTTCTCAGCACATATATGGCACTACTGAGGCAGCTTTGGATTTGGAATTTGAAAACCTGGACTTCAGTCCCAGCTGGGTCCCTTGTTCATTTACTCAGTCAACAAATATTGAGGGCCAACTCTGTGTCAGGCACTGTCCTAGCTACTAAGGCTGCCATGGGGAGACAGGCATGGCTCCTGACCTTGGGACTTTTGTCTAGCACAGCACTTTCCATAGTGGAGATGCAAGGGTCCGTGGTAGAGGACCAGCTTTTAAGTAAAAAAAAAAAAAAAAAAATCCATCATGGACCAATACTTTTGTAAAGTACAATAAAATCAAATTACTAGAAAAATGAAATAAAAAGACAAAGACACACAAGATACAAGCCCAAATTTTGGTTATTATTAGATTCTACAAGCATGAAATTACTCTGTCAAAGTGGCTAAATGCTTCCTCTCAATTTCTGTACTCATCTCGCAGACAAGGGATAGCCTGAGGTTCAAGGACTACACTGAGAATCAAGGTCTAGTAGACCCTGTGGTCCTGAGAGTGACATTACCCTGACCCCAGGAAGTGGATGTAATGGAACTATGACAGGCAGTGGACGCTGCTGGGTGCCTACTCGGTGGCATCCCCTCCTTCCTCCTTCCTAGCTGACCCCTGTGTCCTCAGCTTTGCACTCTCTCCTTCTTGACTTGGGAGCTGGCCCCACCTCCAGGTCTGTGGCAAGCCTGATTGGCCTAAGGGTAATCCCATAGCCCTTACCTTCCAGTAGTCTAGGAGAAGGCATCTGATGGGATCCAGGCTGATGATCTGCAAGGCAAGCTTCGCTGTGAGTGTCTGGGAAGGTTCCCTTTGCTTTTCTGAGAGAGCTTCCAGAAGCAATCCTACATCTCTCCCCAACTAGACATAGCCAGGAGGTACAAAGTGCAGATGGCTGGACCATGAGGAGAACCGAGCTTAAGGTGGAGTGGATGCTGGATGACCAAGTGGAGAGGAGAGAAGAAGTGAGTTCTTGATAACATTGTGGATTAGTCCCGAAGCCCTTCAGGATAGGAGACCACTGTTTCCTCATAGTTTCTATCAACTTTGGTTGTGTTTTCTCTTCTCTGCAGCCTGAATATTCCAACCACTGTACCGGGTTGTCCTTAAGGCAAACAGAATGGTATTTTTTTTTTTTTTAATATGCCTGAACCAGGGGTGATGTTAAAAATCCTTAGTGAGCGTAGCCAGGCTGCAAAACATGGGATGGCTAGACAGGTGAATATGGGTTGATCAACTCCTTTGCCCACAACAGAGTGCCATTTGAAATCATTGCCAACAGTTTTTGTTTTTCTTTCTTTTCTCCTCTCTAGAATAGCAACAGCTCATGTGTGTCTGCATCGCTTCCTGTTCGGACTTGCTTTCTCTTACAAGATGCTAGGATTCTCCAAGATGTTTTTAATGCCTTCTCTTCTTTGTTAGGACTTTGTGTTTTCCTTGAAAACTTAAGGATCCTGGCAAGAATGGGTGTGATGACATCTTTGTTGTAAGGGCAGCACCATCTAAAAGTATGGCTTTTCACCAGCACCAGCAAGCCCTAGGTCAAAACTGAAGCTGGGTTAGGTTTATTTTTAACCTTCTTGCCATTTCTTACTCTTTCTCAGCATTCTGTCTCCCCAGAAAAGTATTGCATACTAAAGTTTTGTCAAATTTAATTAACTTTAACCTTTTTTAGAGGAGAGTGTTTTTGCATTTTTTTTTAAGAGAGTCCACAGGAAAGGACCTGGCTGTCGCCAGAGAATGGGGTTTAGAGCCTGGGTAGAGGCTTCAGATGTGTCTGCCCACCCAGAATTTGACTCTGAGGCTTCTCCTGGGAGTCGGGGACACAGGAAAGCTGAAGTTGGGAGGAAAGAATGAGAGAAGAAGAGGTAGAAGAAAGTAAAAAAGAGACAGAAATACAAAGGTGAGGGCTGGGAAGCAGACAGAGGGGAACAGAATGCCATGGCAACAGTCACAAATGGGACTAAGCATTCCAAATGGGAAGGCTCACTCACCTGCCATCTGCTAGACCATGCTGAGTGAGTGCCATGGTTTTTACTCAAAAGAAGCATCTTAAATTTCATTTGTAAATTTCATTTATTGGGAAAGAGCTAACATCATTGTCACATACTCTTTGTTTCCAGTGTGAGTTCTCCAGAGTGGGTCACACATTCCCCCCTCTTGTCCCCAGTGCTGTCTTGTACATTTGGATTTCTGATTAACCAGCAGATGTGGGGGGAAAATGGCTGGCCCGGCCAGAGAAGTCCCGCATGACCACATATGTGCAAATACCAAGGCTCACAAATCATTCCGGTGAGCTCAGCTCTAGCTCATGTGACCCCCTCTACTGCTTGCATCAGATGTCCTGGAGAATTTGTGATGGGGACGAAGCAGGGTCAGGAGAGGAAAGAGCCAACAGATTTGACTGTAGGGATGAACTTGGTCATGGCACTGCCTCCATTTGCTCTTTCCAGCAACTCTGAGGAGTGGGAATGCAGTCGGGAGAATGTAAGAGCGAATATTTTCCTACATGGACTAATAGCACCTTAATAAATAATGAATAGGAGATTGGAATCCTCAGACCCAGTTGAAATATATTTGGGTACAAGGTGGCTTACTTGCATACAAACATAGTCCTTCTCTGGTTGTATTAAAGACTTTTAAAAAGGTTTAGCAATGACTTTTTTTTAAAGTTTCAAAAGAGCAAATAAAAGGTTCATGAGCTTCTCAGACATCAAACAGCTCTCAAAAATGTCAACAACATCAGTGTAAAACTAATAAAGATATGGCACTGATTTAGCACTTGTACTTAAAGGAAATATAAAAAAGGCAAAAGAGAAGCATATGGAAAAACATGTTTGGGGTTTGACCAGATTAACCCCACATACTAAAAAAAAAAAAAAAAAAGGAAAAAAAAAAACCCCAACACACCAGAACGGTTCTGGTGGGAATGTTGGGGAAGAATGACTTACTTTAGCAAAAAATGATAATGCTCTCTTCCCTTTTCTTCCACAACACTGAAGTGGAAATTGGACTGTAGCTTCAGGCGGTGCCTTTGGCAGCCCTAGTGGGGGAGGGTGGGAGCTCAGACCTTAATTTCTTTCCCAGACTACAATGTGGGAGAAAGTCTGCCTTGGCATGGGGATACACTATCTATGCGTTCCCATTAACAATGCATTTAGGAAAACATGGCTAAGACACTGAGGGCTCCTGCTGGCCTCTGAGCCTCAGTTTCTACACATATAACATGGCACCAATGGACCCTTCCTCATAGGTCTCTTGTGAGAATGATGTGACCTAACATGTGGAAAATGGCTGCATGCAGTAGACACCTAGCACAACACTATCTGATAGAACTTTCTGTGATGATAGGAGTGTTCTGTGGCCCAAAAGAAGAGCCACCAGATTTGAAATGTGACTAGCTATACCAAGGAAATGCATTTTAAGTCTTGTTTACTTTTAAATAATTTAAATTTAAAGATCCACGTGTGACTAGCATATTGGATGGTGCAGGTCTGGACACTGTAGTTAAGGTTGATGATAATGATGAAAATGGTGGTTTTGTTTCCTCAAGTTAGAGTTAAAATTTCCTGCTGAGGAGCTGTGGACATATTAGAAGCTCATGCCTCTTGGATGGGGTCAGAGGCCAAACTTTTTCCATGGCAAATTATGTCATAAACAGAGAGGGAAAGAGGGAGAGAAAGAGTGCTCCGGTGTCTCTTTTTAGAAGGACACTAATCCGATCAGATCAAAGCTCCACTTTATGACCTTATTTAACTTTACCTCCTAAAAGTTCTATCTCCAAATACAGTCACAGAGGTTAGAGTTTCAACGTATGAATTTTTGGGGGGATGCAATTCAGTCTATAGCACCATGCATGCTTTCAAGTACATATTTTTAGCTTTTAGTTTCTCCTTTTTCCTGTGCATGTTCTGTGTTGCTATCACAAATAGCCTCTGACTCTTTATGAGTACCCTATTTTTCATAGTGATTAATTGTACAGTTTCTTGGATTCCCAGTGCTTTTATTTCCGTATGCACTTCATCTCCAGGCCACCATGAGTAAGTAATCTTTATGTTCCTGGTGCCATGGTTCATCCATGCCCTATTGCCATCTGGCAGGGAAGGTATCTGTGCCTTCCTCAACCATATATAGATGTATAAATGCTTCTATATGTAAATGGTTAACATGTCTACATTTGCTTATCCTGCCCAAAAGACATGCAAAGAAGAAACCACTATTATCCATATTTTACAGTTGAAGAAATTGAGCTAGAGTATAACTGGTTCAATGTAATAGTTGACAGAGCTGGGTTTGAACCCTGGCAGGGTTGTTCATGTGCCTCTAACTTTAACCATTAGGCTATATATCTTCTCTAATTTCCTTGTTCATTTTTGGTAAGACTTGAAATTGAACACATTTGTTGAACAGCTGCTATCAGCCAGGGAATCTGTAATGCTTGGAATTAGAAATATCACAAATCCCTAGTTTCATGGGCTAGGGAAATGGTGGTCCTTCCTAAGAAACCTATACACTCTTGGGGAATGTATTTACTCAAGAGTCCTTCTACCCTGGCTCTTGTGTCCCAGTACCTAGATCTGTGTCCTCAGATGTGAAACTCAATACATTTTCTCCTTACAGAAGCATTAGTGAAAAATGGAAGATTTCCAGAAAGTACACATTATATAAACTGTTGCGTGGGAAATAGGGGAGTGTTTTATATCTTATACATTATGGAAAAATTACTTAATGATGATATTTTAAACTTTTCAGTTTTGTAATGTTCCTTCTTAGGCACTGTATTGGTTAACTATGTCAGAAAAATTCTGCATAACAACTACAAAATCTCAGTGGCATACATTAATAAGTATCTAGCTGCCATGTCTGTGGATTGGCTGAGGGTTGGCTTCTATGGAAGATTGGGCTTGGCCTAGTGGCTGTGCTCCACATGCCCCTCATCTTGTTTCCAGTGTGATAGGATTGATCCTCTGGTTCTTCTCATGGTGATGGCAGAAGCTCAAGAGGGAAAACCAGATCATACAAGTGCATTTCAACCATCTGCTGTACCATGTCTGCTCACATCCCATTGGTCAAAGGAAGTGACATGGCTGTATATTTCTTAGTATTCTGTTGTACCATTTGGATGTGGTTGTACCATAGTAGGTCATATACTTCCTTTTCTGCCAGGTGAAGAAAATGAAATGTTGGAAAAGAGTCACATTTTTGGTAATGAAGTTGTTTGTTCTAAGCTCATTTTCTGAGAAAGTCCAGGCAGCCCATCATCTTCTGCATTGGTCACCATGGCATTTCAGCGCTAAAGTGGGAGGTTTGGGCCATTCATGGTAATGAGTATACAGCTGAGATGTCCCACTGGAGTAAGTCACATGGAATTACTGAAAAAGTATTATCAGGGCCATGACAAAAATTTTAAATATTATTCCTCATTTTACAAAGTTATACAGCCACCTTTTCTTTCAATATGTAGCCCATTTTAGTGTGGAAATCAGAATCTTGTGTCCCAGCACCTAGGCCAACAAGATTTACACTGGTTTGTTACCATGATTTGTTCATATTAAAAAAAAATTACTTTTTTTTTCTAGGACAGAATGGCATCAGGAGGTATATTTCTGCTATTGGCTCTCTGGGGGTTGAGTTCGGGTGGTTCTCTGTGCCAGTGGATGAATGTTGTAAACTGGGCAGGACGCATCTGAATAGGTATCCAAGCTCTGTTCACATGCACTAAATTGAAGGGTTCTTTGTTAGAACCAAAGATGCATTTGTCTTCTTTAAAGTATGTAATATTATCATAATTTAATTATAATCTTTCCCCATATGGTTTCAGATATTATATCACCTTGCCTTAAAATATTGTGAAGTAGCTGCTTGATGACATTCACCTTTAATCTGTGCTAATTTCATCCATGGTGAAAATACTTAGTTCTGAACTAATTCTATCCATGGTGAAAATACTTAGTTCTGAACTAATTCTATGCATCCATGGTGAAAATACTTAGTTCTGAACTAATTCTATGCACATTGATGGCAGATGCTACCAGGGCCCTCCGTGTTCCTATGTATTCTTATGGTGAGCACCACTGTGTGAAGACTGTCTTGGCTTCAGAAAGATGCTCAGCCCATATGCACAAGCCCTGGGAGTTACATCCTGGGAGCAACTCTCAACAGATGACTGAGGGGAGTTAGTAGATGAATAGTTTCCTTATGCTTCACATTCTACACAGTCTTTCAGATGTCCCCAGTGGGATCGAGCCTCTGTTGTTCTCATTGGTAACTTAAGCGTAATGCACTGGTACTGGTCCTATTCTTCTATTTCACTTCCTCTATTCACCTACAGTGCTTCCTGGGATCACCTCTCAAAATAAACCACTTGCACCCAAATCCTTGTCTTAGAGTAAGTTTGTTTGTTTGTTTGTTTTTTGGAAATTTCCAACTATGCAGCATCAGTATATTTATTTATATTTGAAAAAAATAAGATTCAAAGCAAGGGTAGCCTTGCCTTTTAGTGTTTTCTTCTTTACTAGCTTCTCATTTTTTGCTACTCTTAGTATGTAGAGTTTTGTTTTAATATAAAGTACCCATTTTTCATCACAAAAGCAATGTGTAGTCATTGTAAAAAATTAGAAAAACAGGTAAGAAGAGATATATTTCTAATAGTGCCACAACCAGAAATAAACACCCTGCAATATTTGTTTCTTTCCATTCTTTGTGTGTTGTGATTTTTTAAACAGTAGTTCCCATCCTACAGGCCCTTCTTGCACTGTGACCTTGAAATTCCACTGATTGAAATGTGGCATCTCTGTCCTTTTTGCTTGAAACTGGGCAGAACTCTGTGTCTTCATTGGCCAACAGAGCTCAGTGGAAGTGGTGCTGTATGACTTATGGGACGAGGTCATAAAAATGTCATGGATTTGAATCTTGTTTTATTGGGACATTGAGTCAGGAAACCCAGCTGCCATACTGTGAGGAAGCTCAAGCTAGCTCACAGACAGACATACGACATATTTAAGTGTTTTGGCTGACAGCTCCAGAGAGGTCCCAACAGATAGCTAAAATCAACTGCCAGACATTGAGATGCCTGTATATTATTCTGGCTCCCAGCTGTCAAGGTACCCCCAAACTATGTGTCTTCTCACCTAAGGAGTCAGATGCTGTGGAACAGGGAAAAGTCATTTATTGCTGCATCTTTTCCAAATTTATGACCCATATCATCCATAAGTATAATAAAATGGTGGTTTTAGTACATTCTAGGTGTTGCTCTGCAGCAACAGTGACTTGAATATTCTTCCTTGCCAACATTCTTTCTATTCTCTGGTCTTTGTACTCTCATATGATTGGCTGAGGTAACTACTATCAACCCTACCCAGCTGAGCCTTTGAGCTAGATCATCTCATTCGTCTTTAGCTGGCCTATGCACAGATGTCTTTGGGTTATGTGACCACTCTGATACACTCAATAAACAACCTTACACAAGTTAGAAACTGAGCAAGATGTTGTGGGTAACATTTCCTGTAAAAAAGAACATTGACAGGCTCACATACCCTCATGCACAGGTATTTAAAAATAAAGATAAAAACACAATTTAAAATATATCAAAGCAAGAAATGAATTAAATTTCACATACGGTGCAGGAGGTAGTTATCATACAAATACTACACTATGATCATTAAAAATATACTTTGTTAAACATAAAAAGAAACCCAAAATATGATGTCACAGATTTCTTCTGTCCATTACAGCACTGATCACAGTGTTGGAAGCATAAGCCCTTCTTGCTTGGTTGGTTATTTTCCATCTTCAGAAAATCTGAAGATGATTTGAGTAACCTACCTAAAATTTGTGGACGGATTTTGTCCTATGTAATTAGGTTAATAACTTACACACAAGGCTATAACTTGTGCTAATTTAAAACTTTTTTTTTTTTTTAGTGTGACAACAAGGCTATCTTGCATCATGAAAGAAAATGGGAAAACTAAGTCATAGAGGTATTTTCCCCTTCACCTTGGTACTTTTTCTAATTTCCCAGCTGGAGACATTATATTATCTAAATTTCTTGAGAGAGATGTTATGTCATGGAAGAGAAAGTCCATTTTTCCTGCTTCTTCACTCATCTAGCAATTCCCAGACTTTGGCATCTCAGCACCCTCCTCCCCCAAACTATCATGCCTTTGTTCTTGGAGTCCCCATCCAGCTGGGTGAGCCCCATACTCTTGCTCCAGGTGAGCCTCAGTAACTCTGGGTGCTGCTGTGCATTAGTCATAACAAGTGCCTATGTCCAGACTTGGGAGGTCACTGGGTTATCCAACCGCAACCTGAAAAGATGCCATGGAGACAAGGTGGTGGGAAAAGTGAGTTCATACACCTTCTACCTCTGAAGAGGTAAGTTGTAAATGAAACCAGGACTCAGAGCAAAATGAATTGGGTCTCTTCGTCCAAGCAAATACAGGACTTTTATCCACAACACGAAACCACCATACAATTCAAAAACATTGGCAGGCACTAGTGAGGGAGAGACCCAAAAGGTGGCCCCCAGGCCAGAAATGAGGTGGTACAGGCAGAGCTGTGCAAGGACACTTCTTCCACATGATGCCTGGCACACAGAGTCACTCTTGGTCTTGTTTTCATGCGTCCCACATTTGCAAAAACAAAACTGAATAGAGAGGACACTGTATCTCATCCTGCCAGCTAAGATCTGCTCATTAATCACTGGTTAGACCCATTACTAAGCTAAAGTATCATAACCAGTTCCACACTAGCTGACCTTCTCCCCTGCATCTAAGGAGTGACACATTAATTTTTATTATGAACTCTGTGTTTCAAAACCCTTTGGGGACTGGGAAACCCAGCAGGCAAATCTCAGACCCTAGAAAGCAGTTAAACTGAATTGCAAATAAAAGGCTTAGAAAGTTCTTAAAATCACAACCTTGGCAAGTATCTCCAATAGGAAAAAATTAACTTTGTTCTCTCGTCTGAGTTACCAGAATTGGGGGAAATGAGTCTTTTTGTTGGGTACACACAAATGCTACCATTTCCATAGGCAAGCTGCATTCCCAAGTTGGAAAAGTTGTTTCTTCTTGGCTCCAACTAATCTCTTTAACCTGATTCAGATGACTGAATCTCTTGGACTTTTGCCTCTTTGTATCTGAAATTAGCCCTATTCCTGAGAGAAGGTTATCGATCATTTACACATTAGTGAGAATTTCAGTCAGCATCTGTTAATACATTTACCCAGATAAATATTTATTGATCACCTGTCTGGTGCTAGACACAGGAAGAATAGGGTATGACCACCTGCTGCCCCTGGCCTCTAAGTACAGACAGGATGCAGAAACAGACCCACAAATTTCTATGGAGTCAAAAGGAAGAAGTGTAGTATAGGCAGGCTTGGAGGCTGGAATAGAAGGTGGCATTTGAGTTGAGCTTCTAACAAGGAGAAGGCTTTCCACAGGCTTGAGTGGGGCAGGGGAGGAAAGTTGGAGAGCATAGAGTGGTAAGCATGGGGACCCACAGGAAGCGCATGGGGTTGCGGCGTGGCAGACTGTGGCACTGTGGTGGACAACGGACAGGAAGGGACTTGAGGCCAAGTCAAAGAGGCCTCCAAATGCCATGATAAGACATTAGGATGCAAGCAATGGGGGAACCATTGCAGATTTGGGATGACTGACATAATGAGGTCTCTCCTTAAGGAAAATATAGCATTGGTGGCCTTGGGGCAGAGACAGAGACAGATCTTGAACTAATGCTGGCAGTTAAAATGTGAGCTAGGCTGAGAATTGAGAGGGATTTTGCACCGAGGCTCCACTGAAACAAGCAGTGTGGATGCCTAGAACAAGGTGGGCAGAGGAGCTGAAGATGACGGAAAGATTTCCCACCCAGATGATTCTATTTTTATTATTTTTTTAAATTATTACTATTTTTTTACATTAAATCTACACTTTTATTTTTTGCTCTAAAATGTGTTTTTTGTCTCATTGAACTTTAATATCAGTCCAGGACCTCCACCTCCCCTTAAAAAAAAAAACAAAAAACAAAAAAAAAACCACATGCTCACAAAGAGATGATTCTATTTTTAAAAGAAAACTAACTAATCTATCTCTTCACTTTCTTTTCTTCTGATGTTCTTTATTCTTTACTGCTAAACTGGAAATAATTTGGAGTTTTAGTTTTATTTGATAAATGTTTAACAGAAAGCACCTATTGATGGCTACTAATTCTAAGTTGTCTCAAAACAGTTAATTAAAAATGAGGTAATGGAATAATTTTATGATGCCCAGCATCCTATCTTTACACACTCACAAAAAGCAGTGGCCTACCACACTCAAGGCAACCCCAACATGCATCTCTATCTGAAGAAGATTCTGCAATTTTTCTAAGAAAATAAAAAAGACTGCCATCCCCCTTTGTGTGTGAGTATCCTTGGTGTTGACTCTGGAACTCTTGGTGTTGGTGGCGGGGCTCTGGTCCTCCCGCAGAGGCTGCCAGGAAAGGGGGTGGAGTGGACACTGGCAACCGAGGCCAGAAACCAGCAACAACTCAGTTTAATTTTTCAACAGCCCCAGGACCTAAAATAATAAGTCAAAATGTCTAAGTGATGAGAGGAAATTGGAACTCAGTCCCTCTTTGTTGTAAAACAAACAAAACAAAGGCAGCCATTTGCAAGTGAAGCTGTCCAGTCATTTTTTGATTATGGCTCTGTGTAATGCTTTATGTGGGCCATAGTGGAAGAAACTGGGATTTGGAAATGGATAGCCTAGATTTGCAGCTGAACATTACCACTTGTGGCCTGTGTGACTTTCTACAAATGGGGCTTCTCTGAACCTGTCTCTTCATCAGAGCTATGGTCTGATGAATGTTTGTTTCCCCCAAATTCATACGTGGAAAACCTAGTGCCGCAGATATGGTACTAGGAGTTGGGACCTTTGGGAGGTGATTAGGTCATAAGGGTGGAGCCCTCATAAATGGGATTAGTGTCCTTTTAAAAGGGACCTCACAAAGCTAGCTCAGTCCCTTCTGCCATGTGAAGAAAGGAGAAGTCTATGAATTAGAATGCCCTCACTTAACCATGCTGATACCCTAATCTCAGACCTCCAGCTTCCAGTACTGTGAGGAATAAATTTCTGTTGTTTATAAGCCACCCAATCTCTGGTATTTTTATTACTAGCAGCCTGAATGGACTAAGACAATCAGTCAACTGTTGATGATAATGTTCATCTTTAAGGCTTGTCGTGAGGACCAGCTGAACTAGCACACAGAGTGGGAAGTCACCTGTCTAAGTGACTTAGTCAACCACCAGTCATGGAATGTGCACTACGTATGCAGTCCCTCTGCTAGGTACTTGGAATATAACTGTGAGCATGATCTTCTCACAGTCCCAGTTTTAACAGGGAAACAACCATTAAAAAGAGAAGCAATACATGGATGCTTACAGCAGGATACAATTACTGCTCTTAGACCAGGGCCAGGGCCCTTCTGGGCCCTGTGCTTTAGAAGCCCCACCCTAGGCCTCCTCCAGCAAAGCCCCTCCCCCAGGGTGAAGTGTCTGCCCCTCCGAAACCACAAAAGTTACCTGTTCAGGGCCATGCTCTAATTCTGGACCTGCTCAAGGTACCAGGATCCTGCAATTCTCTGCCCCAAAACCCCAACCTTCCTTCCCAGGCTTACATGACTCATTCTGAGGGTGAACTGTATCACTGGGGTACACAGTATAGACCTGGGGTCTGGTTGCTGGAGGTCTTTGCAGTTTGTATGGATGGAATTGGTTAAGTGTGGCCTGGGGTGTTTGTGTGCATGAATATGAGGCCCCTTGTGGTCTAGGACAAAATCAGGGATGAAAAGAGACGAGGTGAGGAGAGGGCTGCTGTGGGCCATGGTCTGGCTCTTCCTGCCTGGCTCTTTTCATTTTGGAACTCTGAGGAGTCCAACAACTCTAAACTCAAGCCTGCCTTCCAGATGATTATGAGGGTGTACCATGTAGACATAGACAGGAAGAGAGAGGTCCTTTCAACAGCTTCTTTCCTTGGTTGACATTGTCCCTGGCACATTTAGAGGTTTAGTAGACAGGTCTGCCTTTGCACTCCTGCCCTGGGCTGCACACATGTTAGGAATGAGCTTGGCACAGTGTCTCCCATGGGTACTTCTGCCTGGTAATGCATGCATCTTGTTTCCTGAGCCAGACCCTGGGTTTTTCTATCCCTCTGCTCTTTGTACAGGGTGCATCCCTTACCTGAACATGCTTTCCTTCCACTTCTTCTATAAAGCTTTCTGTGATTTGTCCCCCAGCTCAGAGGTCACTTCTTTGTGAATCCTTCCATAATTTCTACTGGCAGAGTTTCCCATGGCAACCCATAGACCTTGCAGTAGAGGACATGTGCTGGCATGCACAGGATATTTGTTCCCATGTCAGCATGGTCATCGCCACATGGAAGGCTTGGCAATGAAACCCAGCAGCACATTGCTCCTCTGGAGAGTCTGAGATTCAGTAGAAAGAGGACTGAAGAGAAGCCCTCAAGTTTGGAATGATGGCTCTGATTCCTGAGTTCTTAGTCAAGAAGAAGAGGCAAAGGTTGTGCTCCAGCTGATGTTCTAGCAGTGTTCCTGGAATGTGCCAACCCCAGGGATAGAGCTTACTCATTTGCCCACAGCTAGCTGCATGGCATCGTGGAAAATCTAGTCTTTATTCTGAGTGTCCATGTGTTCTACTAAAACCTAGGGATCCTATGGAAGGAGGAGAGAATGAATTGGGGGAATGATTAAGAGTCTCTAGGGGTTACAAAGCCATTATTCAACTATAAAATAATGGACACATAACTCTAATTTAAAATACAATGACATACTATATTGACACATATGAATTGCATATTATTCAACATATAAAAAGTGGATAATTTTTAAACACTCAGAAAATAGTGATGTGTTTATCTATTGCCAAGTTCTTCTATTACTCCATGGCTACTTTCTTAGGCAGGCACTGGGTCTGCTTTCCTACACTTCTAGTTCCCTCTGTCTTTGCTCACATGTTCAAATGCCTGGAATGTTCCTCCCCACTTCCCCCATCTGGTAAAATCCTCCTAGACACAGTTCATAAATACCCATAAGCCCTCACCTCCCTGGGAAGCCCTCTGTTTGCCCTCTTCCCCCTCAAGAGATTTCCTGTGGCCCCAGCATTCTAGCGGTTTTTGGTCCTCCCTGTTCCCTTGCTAGACTGTGAGACCTTTGAAAGCAGGGTCTGTTTTTGTCCCTGTACACCTGGGTAGATGACTTGGTGGTCCCAAGAATGAGGACTGCTAGGTACTTGGACTATAACTGGGGCTTGGAGCGCTGTGCAGTCACTGACTCTCCCATAGGCATGTTTCCAAATCCAAATCCAGGTAGTTAGTGCTCTTCTAGGTTCTGGGGCTAGTCCCCACCTTTAAGGGGTCACGTCTGTTTTGTTTGAAGCCTCCAGTCTGGCTGGATCCCCCTTGGATCCAGCATCAAGGTATCCTGAGGGTTTCCCCACTATGGTCACACATGCATCCACAGAAGCTGCCCGTTCTATGGGAGTAATGTGTGGGTAATGGAAGCTGGACTTCATAACTTCCAGATCAAGAGAGGTGCTGGCCATCTTGGGGTGAGCCCTGTTGTGGAGCCAGCTGGATCTCCCCAGTTAAGTCCAACACAACTATCTTCCTTGAATGGAGCCAAGTCTTTTTTGGGGGAGGGGTCTCTCCCTTTGTATCCTTGCTTACTTTCCTCGTGTGTGTGTTTCTCTGTGAGAGTCTTACTTGGTTCAGTGACATGGGATTACATGCCTCCAAAGATGTCCTAAAACGGAAGGAGAAATTCAGGTCTGTGTGACCACTCACAGGTCTCTCTCAGCAGTAGGTTGCTATCACATTTCAGTGTGATACAGTGACACAGTGTGACAGAGAAAAATAAAGGTAATTTAGTAGAAAATGACATCTAAAATATGTAGATAAGTCAAGGCAAGCCAATAAACACAGACACAAATTTTTGGGGATGAATCAATGCCTTGCACCTATCCTCTCAGGCCACCCCGAAGGGCCCATGCACAATGGAATCCCTCATCTCTTTTTCCCAAGGGGTCCACTGGATGAATGAGGGAGGACTCTCAGCCCCTATACTGGGCAGGCCAGAAGTGTTTAGGAGTTCAAGCACCCAGAGGCACTCCTCAACCACTGGGCACTGTTGGCACATACCCAGTTTGCCTGCTCAGGGCCAGTTCTGAGTTGTGTTCTCCACAGTCTGGTAGAGGGTCCTCAGTGGGACCAAAACTCAGATGCCCATGTTGGTCACCTGCTCACTTTCACACCCTTGACTGCTTCTTTCCCTTCTCACCTCTCTTCCTATGCCCCCACTATGCCTCCTGGGATCACTGCCTAAATGAACTACCGGCATCGTAGTTCATTTGTCCTGGGTTCTGTTCTGGGGAGGAACCCAACAAAGACAAAGGACTTACATTCAAGACACCAAAAAAAAAAAAAACAAAAACAAACAAACAAAAAACACCAGCCTTGACTTTTTGAAAGTAAATCAAAGCAGTATAATAGAAATAGACTAAAAGCCATATGCCTTACTTAACTTCACCTGGCTTATTCCAGACTGCTGGGTTTTGGGCTAATTTCCTGCAAAGTGCTTATTGCTCTTTAAATTCTTGGTTTTCCGGATGTGGAATATTAACACTCATCTAATAAGCTGAACTACTTGTTATTTATTAAGAGAACTAGAGAAACCTGGCCCATATGTTTAATGGCAACTTGACAAAGCTCAGTTAAGAGCTCACACCTATGAATACTGTGTGGTTTGCCAGAAAGCGGGCATTCAGTTTTCTAGCCAAATATAGTACACTGAAGCACTAAGATGTACGAAGTGAATCTCGACCTGCTGGTATGCAAACTTTTCAAAGTTCCTAAATTTGAAGACAGGTTGGACATTTTTCTTGCGGAGTTTTTGGACCCAAAGTTATTTTTCATGAAGCAGCTCTGTAAAATTTATGATATGAGGCTACAATATGCCTTTTTCCTTGAGATTCATCCTGCTTATAGGCACCTCTGTACCAAGTTGGCATAGGGCAGTTGTAGGGGCTTCTGGGGACATCCTGTCATCTGCTGTGGTCTTTCCATGAACCATGGAGAGGACCTTTTCCCTACCCCCTTAGTCTGGTTGGAGAGAAGCACCCTTTTATAGGTGAATATTCCCCACAAACCTGAGAAATAAAAACAAGATCTTCAAATGGAGAAATCACTTGAAATTTACTCCTTAAAAAATAGTTATCTTCCAATCCAGATTACATAACCTAGGCCCTATGGATGCAGAAGCTGCAGAAAAACGAAAGGATTTGTCCAAGGTAACTAACCCAAACAACTTGGCTGTTTCAGGGCCCCTTTCCCCCTGCGTGTGTGTGCTGGGAACTTAACTTTCTGAATCTCCATGTCTTCATTTGCAAAAAATTGATAATAGCATACTTGCAGGTTTGTCATGCAAAAGTAAACTGCTATTTTAAAAATGTGCTTTATTAAGTTATAATTGACATAAAATAAATTGCATCTATTTAAAGGGCACAATTTGATAAGCTTTGACATATGTCTACACCCATGAAACTCACACCACCATCAAGATAACAAACTCATCCATCTCCCTAGAAAGACTCCTTGTGCCCTTCTGCAAATCTTCTCTGCCCTCCCCAGCAGGCAGTCATCACTGATCTGTTAAGTCTGCATTTTCTAGAGTTTTATATATAAGGAATCCTACAGATTACATTCTTTTTTTGTATGGCTTCTCTTACTCAACATAATTATTTGGAGGTTTATCCATAATATTGAGTGTGTTATTTTTCTCCTCCTACTATTCCTCCTCCTCCTTCTTTTTGGCATGGATAAACCACGATTTGCTGATCCATTCATCTGTTGGTGGGCATTTGGGTTGTTTAAGTTTTAACTGGTATGCACTGACATCTTCTTGTAGTTTTAATTTGCATTTTCTTAATGATCAATGATTTTAAGCATCTTGTGTTTATTCACCATTCAAACATATATATATATATACTTTATGAAGCATCTGTTCAAATCTTTTGCTCATTTTTAACCTGGGTAGTTCATTTTCTTATTATTGAACTTTGAGAGTTCTTTACATATTCTGAATAAAAGTCCTTTATGAAATATATGAGCTACAAATATTTTCTCCCAGTCTGTGTCTTTTCCTTTTTCTTAAGTGTATTTTGAAGAGTAGAAAATTTTAATGAAGTCCAATTTATTAATATTTTCTTTTATGAATCATACTTCCGGTATCATATCTAGTAAATCTTTGCCTAGTGCAATGTCAAAAATTTTTATTTTATATTTTCTTCTAGAAGTTTCATAGTTATCAATTTTATGTCTATGATCCATTTGCATTAATTTTTTAGTATGATGTAAATATGAAAATAAGTTAAATTTCTTTTACTTTTGGATATCCATATTTTTATAGCACATTTATTGAAAATACTGTCCTTCCTCCACTGAATTACCTTTTATCTTTGTTGAAACTCAAATGTCCATATATGTGTGATTCTCTTTCTGTATTCTCAGCTCTGTTCCAAAGATCTATATGTCTACCTTTCCAACAATATCACACTGTCTTGATTATTGTAACTTAATAGTAAGTCTTGAAATCATGGAGTAAGAGTCTTACAACTGTAAATTAGTAATGTGTGTCAATGATCTGTGAAGGGTTTAGCACATACTGGACCCTTAGTGAATGTTATGCCTATTACCTTTTTTAATTGGGCATTTCTCCTGAAACTCTGGAAAATTTCCTCCAACTCCTTTAAAGATCTCTGAAGTCAACAATTATTAAACAAGACTCATTGCGGTGTACCACCCTTGTCCTTTTACAAAGAATTAATACAGAAGAAATATTCTCTGCCCTCAAGAACTTATAGCTTAAATGAGATGTAGAAAAAATATTTTTTAAAGTGAATGTTCCCTTTCTTGTGTTGTATCTCTAGTTTATATTAAGTAAGACACAGAAAATGTTCAAAGATGGAATTTCACTCAGTGACTGCTCACAAATATGCATGGTTATCTATTTCAAGTTAAAAGTACAAAATACAGAACAAAAAGAGTGGGTATGTGAATGCTGCGGGAGTCACAAAACTCATTTTAGGAAGAATAACCTAGTTGAGAGGAATTGAATAGATTTACTCAGCCCTGGGCACCATTCAAACCCATTCATCCAAAATTATGTGTATCTGTTCATATATATGATATAGATATACAGTGGGTGAATCTACTCATTACTGTCAATATTATTATTACTATTTTAACATAGGCAGCTAAAGAACCAATCTTGGTAATGCCTTTGTTCTTGAGCCATCAAGGAATCATCGGAATTTGGACAGACACTGGCACAGAGGATCCAGGGACTCCAGCTGACATCAGGATTCTGGCATTTCTTGCATCTCGGCTCTGCTTTCTTCTGTGTTGTCTCCATTCCCTAGCTTCAGTGGAAAGATGGCCCCAGAAGCTCCAACTTAATGTGGTCTTCAGCAAGAGATATAGCTTTGTTGACCAGCACCCTTGAGCAAGGCTTTTGCCTGATCTGTTTTGTGGGGGCGGGTGTCACATATCCATCTGTGGACTAATCACTGTGTCTTAGGAGATGTGGTTGGATAGGATAGGCCAAGAAAGATACCCACCTGCTTACCTGGAAGAAGAGTAATCACTCCTCCAAACACATGGGATGAAGGAGGAGCAGAAATTTAATGGAGGTTCATTGCACTAGCTCTGTGAGGGGCACAGGCATGATGATGATGATGATGATCATGATCATGATCATGATAATTTTAAAAATGTTTCTGTATATTTATTTTTGAATTGTAAATAAGAGCACTATTGCCTTATTCTTCACACCCATTCCCCCCTCCATTTTATTGATATCTTCTGTCAGGTGACTCACTGTCCCCTCACATCTATGGGAAGAGTATATGTCTTTTTGTCTTGATGTTGGGCATAGTCTTGTGATTTGCTTTGGCCACTGATACCAGTGACAATGACCCAGTTCCGAGCTTAGGCCTTAAGAGGCATTACATGTTTCTGTTGTTGTTCTTGAACCTCTGCCATCTTGTGAAAAAAAAGTGCTCTGCTGGCCTCCTGGTCCTGGTGGGAGTGGAAGGGAGGCAAATGAGAGATCTTGAAGTGAAGCTGGCTCACTGCTGAAGCCTGAAGAGAGCTGATCCCCAAACCTCCCGACTCATGAGCAAAATAAATTCTCATGGTTGTATGCTACTAAGAGTTTGAGGTTGTTTATTATGCCACAAAAGCGAACTCATGCAAGGGCCAATAGAAATGAATAAGGTATCTAAGCATCTGTGAATGAAATGTAACCTCCACAAGGGCTGAATTTATATTGTTCATTGCTTTATTGTTGGTACCTGGACGATTGCCTGACATATTGTAGATCCTCAATAAATATACCCTAGATGCTTTGCTTCACTACAAAATACTGGTCCCTGTGCAAGGTACTGAGGGAGAAAAAGATGTGTGTGGGGTCTACCTCAAAGGAACTTGCCTTGTGTTTGGAGAGACCAAATGGGTGTGTTAAGCCTAGAGGGCAGGACAAGAAAAGTACCACGTTGGAAGTAGCTATGAAAGTAGAAATGACATGTGTGTCCAAGTTCCTATCAGAGAGGTGGTCTGGCTCCACCTATATCCCTGGCCTTGCACCTTTCAATACATGCTGGCCTGACTCCTGTTGGCCATCACTTGCATTTCCTTACCTGAGAATTTCTCTGGTCATTAGAGCCTGCTTTGTTCTCCTGCACAGGCCAGAAGGATTAGAAAATTAATGCCCCTCTGGGAGTAGTCCTCTGGCAATAACTGAGGAGAGCTGGTGCATAAATACCCCAGCTCTCCTACCTCTCATCTCAAGTGGGATGGCACTGAGCTGTGTTCTACAGTGGCTCTCAGAATTCCCCAGTAAAATCAAGCTCCTGTTACCCTCAGGATAACTTGCTTGATAATGCACCCTGACGTGACTGCTTTCTTCCCTGTCTCTCTGTCTCCCTCACTGCCAGTATATCCTGGAACTTGCAAATGAACAACTTGCATATGAATCCGTGTCTCATTATCTGTCTCTGGAGGAACCCAAACAAAGATATGTGAGAACTACCCTTTTGATTTCATTCTTATTTTATTTTTTTAACATATACCCCTATCTGTAAACCAATTTTGAGTATGCACTCCAGCATATTTTATTTATCAATGGTATAAATTCTACTGCTTTAAGAGTCTATAAACATTAAATATACAGAAAAATGGAAATTAAAAAAAAGAAGAAGAAAGTAAATACACTTTAAAAAAAGTTTTGCTAACTATGATGGCTCAGCATCGACACGTGAGTCAAGGGACACTTTCTGTTGAGTGAGAGCAGATCTCTCCATAATTAAATACCAGGGGCCTGTGACTCCATATGAGTTGTTGATGTTATTGGGAGGAAGAAGAGAATGCTAGCTCTGCTCTATTCTTGTTCTTTGCTGTGCCTTAGTTACTAATGTTAACTTTGTTCCATGGTTGCTTTTCAGGAATTTTTTTTTTAGTCACCTGTTTTTCAAGGGTTAGTGTAGTTAAAACCAGATAATATAATCCATAAATCCACCAAATTGGGTACATGTGAACTGCAGAAAACCAATCCATGAGTGAGGGCGCCACCCCTGCCTCTGCCCTCTGCATCCTGCCACGGGGACCATGAGGGGTGCAGCTCCATTTGCATATCAAAAAGGATTAGAGCCAGGTTTCTTATTCATGTAGGGAAAACAAACATAAATAGAAGTTCTTGTGGTTTCTTCCTGTTCCAGAATTGATTGCCTCCTGCCCCACCTCGGGTGGTGCTGCCCCCTCCTGAAGATGGTGGGGGTTGGCAGAGAGGATGTGGGGCCTTTTGAGATGTAGGTGAGTGGAGAGCCACAGATGGAGAGAAGAAGCCAAGGCACTTTGGGGAAACCATGCAGGAAGAGGGGGGGGTCACTCCCTCAGCTTATGAATCCAAGGAATATTGGGGTTGTTGCAAAGATCACAGTGAGATGTATCCTTTGCTAATCAGGCTCCCATTTGATCTTATCTGGCACATCAGTGCAGACTTTATACCACCTCCCTTTACCACAGCTGTTGGAGGAAAGAGTTTCCCCCTCAACTTTTGTCCTTTTAGTACTAAAAATAAAATCAAAGTGGTCGTGAGTGAGATTTCAGGCTGGAGAACCAGGGATCTGTTGGTTGTTAATGTGTAGATTCTGTTTTCTGCAGGAATAATTTCATTCTGAAATTTCATGGCATGTTGCAATTTTCATCACAAAATAAACTTCAGGATGTTTAATACTTTATTCATAGTAGTGATAACTGTTAGTTTGTAACCTTAGAGGGTGATTTCCTTCCAAAACTGCAAAAGAGCATTTAGAGTTTACTTAGCCATTTTCATAGAAATAATGGAAACAATTTTTACTAAACTTCAGATGGAAAAAAATTAAGCTTTTCTTTTCTTTTTTTTTTCAGTCTCAGACCAGTTGAGGTCAAACTTAGCATCTGAAGTTAGTTTGTGTGTTTTTTCCTTTCTTTTTCATTTTTTTAAAGATCTCATTTAAAAAATGTGTGGGTCATTAGACCCCACTCAATAAAATTGGCTTTATTGATTCTAAAGAATGGTATATTAAGAAGCAGGAGCTGTGTGCTGTGTTGTACAGATCTCCTGGCCTTCTGTGGGTTGTTTTTGCAAATAAAAGCTCCGTGAATGGACTGGACAATCTTGAGGTGACTCTCCCTCAGAAGTGGTCTGCCTTGCTGGTGCACCAACAGTGTTTTCTAAAGTTGTCAGCCATGAGGACTTATTACAGAAAAGATGGAATGACAGTTACTGGAATTTTTCCCCCCGTAAATCATACTCTGCCATGGAAGTTTCTGTGTTCATTAGGGGAGTACAAGGCAGTGGTTGAAGCATGTTCATGGAGGTTGTTTATAGGCTTCTTGATGAACTGAGCCGAAGGGTTAGCACACTGGCAAGCAAGCCAAAACCTTCTTTCTAGATATTGAGCTTCCACTTTGCCATCTTAGAAACTCACAGCAAAATCAAAGAGTTAATAATAATTTATAGACTCTGCCCTGCTTTCCCACATCAGCTCTAGTTAGTGACCTCAGGAAGGGCATGGGGGTGAGGTACAATATTTCAAGGCTGGCTGTGCAGTTGTGGTCTAATTTACAAGCTGTTTAAAATCTGAGCTCAGTATTTTGTATTCCTTTTGTGCCTTATGAAGAGGCTCTTCAGCCTTCTAAATCATCAGGGAGACTTTCAGATACACAACAGTCAGAGTAGAGACTCCAAGTCCACGTTTAAAGCTGTTAAGTGCTCAGAGTGCTAAAAGAAATTCATTCTTATTATAAACAGTGTGTTAAATGGATGTATGGAGACATTCTCTCTCCAGCGAAGATAAGGAGATGGCTAGAAGATCGAGAGAGGATGGATGTGCCAGTTTGGAAGTTGGCACTAAAATGGATGATATTTTTACCTCTTTGGAAAGCCGGTGTAGTCAGACAGCAGCTGGTCTCAGAACTGAGGCCACCCATTCTGCTGCTGGCAGCCATGCTGATGTGCCCTTGGCCCTGTGCCACTCGCCCCTACCTGGCATCTTCGGCTTTTCTAAACTCATGGGTAAGTGAGAGGGGAATGACGTCAGGGGCTCAAACCTTTGGATGCTGATCTAAAAGCATAAACCAAAATCCAACACCCAAGCTCTGCAAGTTCCCATCTGAGGAAGAACCTGTTTTTACAGCAATAGGACAAAGGGTTGCTCTGTCTTTGTCAGACCTGTTCCAGAACTAAGCACAGAGGAAAGTACAGAGTAGGAAAGTCTGTCATCAGGGCTTCTGTCACTTGTCCTACCCCCTTCACTCTTCAAAAGAGATGCTCAGGGTTCTATAATGATCAAGCCTGGCTGCTGTAAGGGACAGTCACTAACATGGCTTGGTGCTCAGTATTAGCCTTGGATGAGCTTGGTCCCATTTAATCTTCATAGTAGCTCTAGCAGTGAATGACTGATGTTATCCCATTTAGAGGTGGGGAAATGGAGGCCTTCCTTGAGAAGTTTACATCTGCCTGAGGCCACCCAGCTTAGTGAAAAGCTGAGTCAGGATTTGAGCTCCAAACTGCGTTTACTTTGTAGCTGGAGCTCGCTGTTGAAATGGTACACAGCACTCAGATGAGCTTGTGTTCTAGAGAGTTCTCTGTCCTTCATTTCCATAATTTTCATGTTCTGTGTACTGTGCAGTGGTCAATAATTTGGACCCTACAGTCAGATCCCATGATTTTCAGCTGCAACCTTACTGGTTTTGGAAGAACTTGGGTAAGTAATTTGTCCTCCATGGGCTTTTGTTGCTGCATATGAAAATTGGGGTAAGAATAGTACCTGCCCATAAGGTTTTTATTAATTTTGTGAGTTAAATGATGTCAAAGGCTGAGAGCAGTGCCTGGGCACCCAGTAAGAGTTTAATGAATATGAACTATTACTGTTTTAATAACCCTATTGTTAACCCTAATGTGCTCCAGATGGTAACAGCTGGGACTCCTCTCTACTTGAGTAAGTCTCATAAGAAGCCAAGTCCAACCACACAGCACATATGGCCTTGGTGTGTGTCACTTCTGCCAGTCTCCCATTAGTCAAAACTAGTCACTTGGCCAATCCGACCACTGATGGACAGGCCACCAAATCATATGGCAGAAGGAGGAGTGAAGGACTATAAACTGTAGCCCCACCTACCACAAAAGATATCATTTTTTTCACGCCTCACTACAGCACCCTGCAAAAGGGATGCTAGGGAGACATCATCATCCTCATTTGGGGATAATTTCTCCAGTGAGAAGCATGAGGCTCAGGGACATGCCGTGGTTCCCAAGATGGTGGACACTGGGGCCAGTCCTTGAATTCATTTTTCCTACTTTATCCAGATGTTATGGTGAATTGCACATTATAGAGAAGCTGGTTCAGAGTTGAATCTCTATAGCTTTTTGATTATGACTCATGTACTGTATCCTGGCCCTGGATCAGGCACACAAGCTATCTCATTTACTCCTCTCATGGACATATACACAGTTGGTCTTATTGCTATCTTGCCTATTTTATAGATGTGAAGACTGAGGCCTCTTGCTCCCATACAGCAAAGAGCCTTTGTGAAAGCCACATCCCATGGGGGTCCTTGGTTTTTCTAGGTATGACAGGAGGGAAACATGTTTTCCCCCCTTTTCCTTCATGTGGGGATTTCCTTGCATTTGAAATCCCGTGATGATAGAGATAGTTTATTTAGAAGAGCTTTGGCCTCCTTGGAAGAAAGTTCCTGCATAAATTTGGAGTGTTCTGGTAAGGTGGTATCCTGGAGACGTATGTGTGAATAATAAAAATGTCAGCACCTGCTGCCAAGAACCACTGAATGAAAAGAAAGGAAAATACCATACATCAAAGACAGTTAGAGGTTTATTTAGATTTTAAGTTCACTGGACTAGGACCACACCTCGTACATTGTCACATCCAATAAATGTTGAAAAGCAATTGTCCAGCACATGATATACAGTTATGGTGACCAGACTGCCTCTACCATAGCAGACACATGTGGTCCAGTCACAATGGAAATCCACTCTTTGCTTATGTACTCGGTTTCCTGAGCTCTTCCTTATTAGCATAAGGCTCTGTGGATGAACCAGGGCAGGGAGTTTCTTTCTAGAGCAGAGAAAATGTTCTGTGAGGAACAGTCAATGTGGGCTAAGAGGTTACATTAGTTAAGATCGAACTGGAATGAGGTTGGCGCATAAGTTTTCAGGCCAGGCAGAAGTTCATGATACCCAGCTCTTAGGTATCTCTAGTCTTTGTGGTAGACCCTGCTGGTTCCTGTTCACGTACTGAAGGGCTTCTTAATGAAAGCACCCATGGCTCATTGTTTGAGGGCTTTCTTGAGCCACAGGAGCATACTTTGCTTGCATGGTGTTGGGTGCAGGCTGGCATTTGGGGATGAGGAAAGCCCGCAGGATGAACTCACAACCAATCTCAGATAGGAATTGGTGGATCAAAGATGCAGTTCCCTTGCCCCTCAATGGGACAGCACAGAAGCATGTTCTAGACCCTCTCCAAGAGGATTCCAAAGAGATTGAGCCCCAGTTGCCCACAGAGGTTGTCTGCTTATTTACCATCCCCACTTACTGGCTTCCATCCCTGTCCTGTCTCCCTTCCTTAATCCCCCATTTTATCTAGTACTGCTTGGGATTATCTCCCAAAAAAGGCTTTTGTCTCAAGGTCTGCCTCTTGGGGAATGTAATTTAAGACAATCTTTAAAAATCTAGCATAAACCTTTCCCCCAAGTTCTGTGGGAAAGGGTTACAAATGATGTGAAGTCATATAACACTCTTTTGATTACCAGTGCCACAGAGGAGGGGTAGAGAAGACTAACTCCTCAAAGCAAGGTGAAGGATGGGATCCTGGCAGGTCAAGAGGGTGAGCAGGTGGGAAGGTGGGAAAGGGTCAAGCAGGAGGCACAGAGACCATCAAAGATTTAGGGAAATGGGCTGTTGACACATGGAAATAGGTACTGTGACACTTAGATTTATTTTCAGGCAAACTGTTCACCACAAACCCAAAGTTCCCCTAAACAATTCCTAAGAAAAGCTTCCAGAAGTTTTGAGAATCTGGTGACCATATTTTCTGAATCAAAAATTGGGAACCGGTCTGCCAAAGAATGTTTTGTTTATAATTTATGAGTATATCTGCCAGAAAAAGACAATAGAGGGAGTATTGAGAATTGATTGTGCTCCAGAAATTCTGAGATTTGTGGTCACCACACTCAGGAGTCGTGTGATTTAGTGTGTCTCAACAGACTATATATGTTATCAATGGGAGGAAGGATAAGATCAAAAGTGGAAATTAGAATATTCAAAATTATTGAGATTTTACAACAAAGCTTACTCATGACATCGAGACCATAATTTTATTTTTTGAAACTACCATAACTGAAATAATTAAATGCTTATAGACATATAAATGTTTATAACACACAAAAAAAACTAGACATTTTATTTCTAGGGTGATGGGAATCAGATTTTCTGGGGTAACAGACAAGGAGTAGCCTATGAAAGGTTTATTCACTAATTTAACTCATATTTATTTATAACTTATGGATAGGCACTGTGCAAGCACTAGAGATACGCTGATAAATAAAACAAAAATTCTTCACCTTCATTAGATTTACAGTGAGGGAGACAGACATCACAGACAAATAAGTGAAGATATAATCACAAATTGCAAAGGAACTGAAAAGCCTGCAATAAGAATCTCTGAGATTTTTTTTTAAAGATTTATTTATTTGAGAGTGATAGCAAGCAGGGGGAGGGGCAAAGGGAGAGGGAGAGGGAGAGAGAATCTCAAGCAGACTCCCTGCTGAGCATGGAGCCCTAACGTGGAGCTCAAGCCCAGGACCCTAAGATCATGACCTAAGCCAAAATTAGAAGTCAATCGCTTAACCAACTGAGCCACCCAGGTGCCCCTCTGAGATATTTTTTTTTTAACAGAGATCTAGAGGTACCTGGGGCATGTCCAAGATGAAACAATAAATTAATGGTAAGACTGGTGCTTCAACCAATATTTCTTGACCTTCACAATAAGAGGGCACAGATAAAGTACCTAGCACAGTGCCTGGCAGATACAAGGTCATTAGAATTGTTAACTCCTTCTCCTCCATTCCTAGTTAACAATTTGTCGGTATGTAAGGTACTTAGAAAAGTGTCTGGCATAAGATAAGTACTCAAAATGTTAGTAACTACTGCGATTATTATTGCTACATTCTTCAGCTCTCATTAAGAAACAGAATGTGTGTCAGCCATGGAGGGGCACCACTGAATTCTTCGTTGGAAGCAATCTGCTCTAGGGAGCATAGTTGATTGACAGTATCGGCAGCCACGCCTTCAGATCCACTGTCACATTGATGCTCTCCCCACACTGGTCCCAGACAATGAATGAGCACTGCAGGGCTGCTAGAACCAGCCCATTGCTGCCAACGTGGGACTCTGTATTGGCAACCTCTGCTTGGGGACTGCCGGTTACCCCAGCTAAGACTTTCTCAGAATTGCAGTCTGAAGCTTTTCCTCCCACCTTCCCAAGTCCCATCCCTCTGACTGCCTCCCATCTAATTTCATAAGAAATTCTTCAATGCATCTCCCTCATGTCCAATCTCATATTCTTTTTTAGAGGACCCGAAGTGCACAGAACGAGAAAATACCATAAGTCCACAAAACACAATTCAGTCTAACAAAGTTCTGTCTTGAATGCCACTAAAAGCAGCTTAGGGGGCGCCTGGGTGGCTCAGTCATTAAGCGTCTGCCTCCGGCTCAGGTCATGATCCAGGGTCCTGGGATCAAGCCCCGCATTGGGCTCTCTGCTCCGTGGGAAGCCTGCTTCTGCCTCTCCCACTCCCCCTGCTTGTGTTCTCTCTCTCGCTGTATCTCTCTCTGTCAAATAAATAAATAAAATCTTTTTTTTTTTTTAAAGCAGCTTAGTTTCTCAAAATCTCAAAAGCACCTTATTATGCAGGATCTTGTCTCTTTCGTGGAACCGGTAACACAGAAAAGGAGCACCACAAAAAATGGCCTCTAGATAGAAGAATCCTCGGATAGGGATCTGAAGTCACTTCTTAGATGACTGCCTGCTCTCTAAAGGTCAATCAGAAATTTCTGCTCTACAAACACTGTATTGCATCCACTCCTCCTTGTATGCCTTGATGAAATACCAACCTGGTCATTTCTGTGCATTGTCAAGAGGGTTGAAGACGAAGTAGGAAACAAGAAGTTGGTTTTCTAGCACAGGAATGGGTGAGAGACTCATTCATATCGTGGAGACATTATAGATTTTAGCATGACTCACTGTGTGTTTATTTTCTGGGCCCTGAGAATTATTGTATTCACATTTCCAATATAAACTTGCTTCTATCTGGTGGGTGGTCAGACAGTAGCCATTTAAACTCTTTTTTGGGGTCATAAATGCACCATTATTTTCTAAACGGTGGCTCTCTATTTACAGCTCTCAAAAGAATATTGGTGTTCTACTTGCTCCTCATGCTTGCCAACATTTAGTTGGTCTGTTTTTTTCATTTTAGTCATTCAAATCATTCTGGTTGATATCTATTGTTATCATGTTATAGTTTTAATTTGCATTTACCTGATGGATCTTGAGAGCCTGTTTGGAGGTTCTATCAGGGGAGAGCAGCTACTCATATACCCTTGACTGAAGAATGGTCCTCCTCTATCAGGGAAGGTCATTTCCTTCTACTGAGAGTGCAGCTTCAGGAGGGATGCACATGGAGTGGTGAGGGAGGAAGGGAACACTCGCCTAACCAGCCAGATCAGCTGAATCAACCCTGGTGATCAGTGGGGTGATAGATGTTGTGGCCGGATTGCCCTCGCATCCTGCATTTACCCGATGAATAATGATACTGAGAATTTTTTCATGTGCTTATTAGCCTTTTGGGAGTTCTCTTTTGTGAAGTGTCAGTTCAAGTTTCTTGACCATTTTCCTATTGGGTTTTTTGGATTTTTCTTATTGATTTGTAGGCATTCTTTATATATTCCGGCAAGTCCTCTGTCAGGTGTATGTACCGTAATAGCCTCTCCTGCATTGTGGCTTGCCTTTTCGATCTCATAGTGATGCTTTCCAGTGAACAGAAGTTCTTAATCTTGATGTAGTATAGTTTATACAAGTTTTCCTTCATGCTTGCTGCTCTTTGTGTCCTGTTAAGAAATCTTTGCCTTTCTCGAGGTCATAATTCTATACTTATAAATTATGTACTCTTCTTCCCCACCTCATATATTTCATATATTTTCTCTATTTCTCTCTCTCTGTCTCTGTATATATATATATATCTTATATAATATACAGTTTATATAGTTATATATAACTATATAGTTTATATAATAGTTTAATAAACATTTTACATAGGCTGACATAGGTTCACGTTCTGGCTCCTCACGATAGGATTATGAGGTAGGAACTATCCCCATTTTACAGCTTTAAAAAACTGAGGCCACGAAAGATTAAGTAACAGGTCCATGATCTAGCTAGTGGGTGGAAGATGGGAGTGAATCCAGTCTGGCTGCAGAGTCCATGGTTTTGGCCCCCACCTTAGCCTGGGCCTCCCAAAGTCTGCTTGTGCTTTTGTTTCTCCTCAGCAAAATGAGATCAATTGAATCCATTATTCAAGTTATTATAAGGATTAGAGAAATTATTAAAATTGTCTGGCATGGTTCTGAGGACATAGTAGGAACACATAAATATTGTTCCTTTCTATTACTATTAATTCTTTCTAGATAAAATAAAAATTGCAAGAGGTCAAAAGCTGATGTCACATTTTTTTTTCTTTTTATGTGGAGCAAACTGTAATTGAGTTCTGAAATGGCTGAACTAACCTTTAACACTGAGAAACCCCAGATCCTACAGTCATCGAAACTTTGGTGCATTTTCTCATTACAGTGAGGACAGTGAAGGATTCTGGATCTAGAGCATGGATCTGTGTATAAAGATCAGTGAGTTGTCAGATGGTGGCTGGAGCAAAGATGAAGACGACAGGGGCCAGACATGTCAAAGCTTACAGTGGGATTCTTGCCACACTCAACCCTCAGTCTTACCCCTGCTCAGTGACCCAACTACCTCATAGGGAATGAATGGCCACATCACAAACCTGAGGACTTCGAAGGGCACAAAGGTCTGAAATAGTTCAAAAGTTCAGGGTAAAACTCTAGATGACTTTTAGTTACAACTGGAACCCATTTGGAAAGTTGATTTTCTTTCCTTCTGAAACATAATTTTGGGGAAAAACTGCTAATTTTGAGTTTAGTGCATCCAAGACAATTTCCGTTATTTTCTCTTATAACTCTTTTTTATTAACAACAACAACAACAACAACACTCAGGGTAGTTGCAGAATAGTAGAATTCTTTGTGATAATAGCACTGATTCTTCCAAGGTGAAAAGCAGTGATGGAGAGAGAGTAGTGGGAGAGGTGGTGGGGAGGGTAGGGAGGGGGAGAGAGAACTGGAGAATGCCAGAAATTTGAAGTCAGACACCAAGGAGTTGAATTGCTAGTTCCACCACTTTTGAGAGCTGATTGCTCTTAGTAAGATATTTACATTTTCTAAGTTCTGATCTCTCCATCTGTGAAATGGGTGTAGCAGTGCTCCATCACTTGGTCCTGGTGTAGGAAGATTTAGTTAGGTGAGACACACAGAAAATCCTCTACATTTTGCATCGGGCACTCCATAAACAGTGCTTCCCTAGCTTTCCTCATTTCCCACTTCTTTTTCTTTGTTTATGATCATAGTTCCTGGCAAACACATCCACTGGCTGGGGCCAACAGGCACAGATTTTAATATGGATAAATGCGTCCTTCAAATGCACATCTGCAGTCTTTGCTTTATTAGGAGAACTTGAATTGAGAGACTGCTCTGTAATTTTTGGGTGGGGTGGTCTTTGGTAAGTCACTCGATCGCTCTTAGGGAGACATCTAATCTTTAAGATCAGGTTGTTCTTTCCAATTTTCCCACCCGATAAGCTGCTGCAGGACTAAAATGCGGTGAAACACAAAAGCGCTTTGCACAGTGGAAGTCAATAGGAGGCATTAGAGCTATGTTTCTCCTTCCTCATGAGCATTCATGAGGTGTTCTTATTGATTGAATGCTTCTTTGTAGGAGAATTGCTACTGATAAGTTTTTCTCAGAGCAATATTTTGAAAAAAAAAAGTTACTTTACTGCACATTTGGCAAATCATCATACACTTACTGTAATTGATACGTTTTCCAAAAAAGTCAGTTGCACTCAGCAGAGAGTATGTGGTTTGTGCATATAAAAAACAGCCCAGGGAAAAGAACAATTGGGGAAAAAAAAAAAGACCAAAAATTGGGTCACATTTCTTTAAAGGATTCCTGAAAGTCGAATGGAGAAAAGCAGTTAAATCAGTATGCCATTTTTTCCATTCAATGATGCAGATTTACAACATGGAACATGAGTGCAGCTAAAAACAAACAAACAAACACACAGCACATCAGAAGTTAAAACAACAATAACAACAACAAAAATCAAGCCTCAAACCTGACTGCCTTCTAGGGTGATAACATAGAGTGGTTTCCAGACCTACCTAGAAGAGTGGGCAGTTTGGTCAAATGTATTGAATTTTAGCCAAAAATATGACTTCATTAACTGTTCAGAAAATTGCTGTTTTGTGCTTACACTTCCACTGAGATGCCTACAAGACTTATCCTAGCCATATGTAGCAGACACATTGATGTGCTGCCCAGAATCCCCTTCAAGGACTTGCTTCCAGCTGTGGATGTGTGCGTATCAGGGCTGCCAGCACCTACAGGGTCTGCCTCAGCTACAGAGGGCAGCCTTGCTGGAATTCATGTTTTTCTCAGTGTGAAAAAAGAGAATAAAAGTCTGGCAATTTCTGCCTCATGCATGACAACTGGAGGTCAAGCTTTGTCACGCCTGTACCACGGTTTGACTTTTTCCTCTGACTCATCCTGCTTTCTCTCCCGTACTTTCACAGGTGTTGACCCCTGGTAACATTTTACATTCAAAACTCTTACTACCTGCTTTCAGGAATCTAACCTGCCTCACATGCTATCCTTCTAGATGGGAAGAGTAATTCCAGCTATTACTGAACTTTGATGCCTCACACAGGGATTCTGACTTAGGTGGTAACAATGAAAGCCAATAGTTAGACCCACAGGTTTCCCTAGGGGAGTGCTCATCCTCATCTCTGATTGGCATCACTGCCAGAAATGGTCACACATGCTCCATAGCAAGGATGGGTGATCCTGATAGGCAAGAGCAGATGAAGCCAACATCCATTAAACAGTCAGAGCCTCACACATGTATGGTTTGGCTGAAACAAACACTGTTAAATGAGACTTGAATCCTCTAATCCATGATTATTTTTACCTCTCCAACATCCTACTGTACCCACCTTCTCATGTTGAGGATGACTGTTCAGTTGGACATGGATCAGGCATTTCTCACCCAGCAACATTTAATAGATTGCCCCAGATTCAGCTGAAGGTTGAATGGAAAAGTGAACACTTTACCACGTCTTCCCTGTGGTACTGTGACTTAGCTTGGTTCTGTTTCTGGGAATATAGAAGAGTGCAGTGTTCTCGAACTCAGGGTATTTAAAGTGTTGCCTTATTATTTTTTTTGTTATATATAAAAGCAAATAAATAAGATTTAAGACATAAACAAATAGTAAGTTAGGGCAGACACAATTGGTTCTCTATCCAGTAGCCATGCTCTCCTCTCTTGCTTTTTGCCAATGTAACCCCAATATGAGAGGGGATAAATTGTGATTTATCTAAACCTACATTGTTCAACACATTGTCATGTGGGGTCATTTAAATTTAAACTAATAAAAGGTAAACAGAATTAAAATTTCGGTTCTGGGGCATCTTGGCTTAGTGGGTTAAGTGTCTGACTCTTGATCTCAGCTCAGGTCTTGATCTCAGGGTCATGAATTCAAGCCCTGAGTTGGGCTCCATGCTAGGTGTGGAGCCTACTTAAAAAAAAATTAGTTTTTAGTCACACTAGCCCATTTCATGTGCTTAACTGACGACACATGTGGCTAGTGGCTACCATATTGGAGCACGAAGATATGGACTAGTTTCATCATCATAAAAAGTTCTACAGCCCAAGGCTGGTCTAAAACAATCATGGTACCTTATTCTACTTTGTCAGTAGAATTTTTGGTGGGATGACCATAGGTCATCTAATTCTGGCTAATGGCACTTAAGAGAAAGTCTTCTGGGAGATTCTAGGAAATACTGCTTCTCTCAAAGGGACAGAAGTGTGGGAAGAGAAAGCCTTTTGTTTCCTCTTTCTTTCCTGCTTGGGAAGCTGTCATGTGAGGTGAGGACATGGTATGCAGGTGTAGGATCACTGCTGACAAGGAGAGTGGAAGGAATCCACTCTGGACCCTTGATGGCATTGTCAAGTGGGGGAAACAGATAATAAATAACTACAGAAGCAACTCTATCTAACTGCAGTGGGTAAATGCTAGGAAGAAAATTGTTGTTCTAAAAGGTCACTAATAAGGATCTCTTTGATAAATCTTATAAACTTCCATTATGGAGTGATCTCCCTCTTGGAGATAGAAAGCAAAGGCTATCCAAGTTTATTTTTAGTTTTATTTTTTATTTTTATGTACCAATTCTTGTTTATTATTGGCTAAGGACTGCTCCCAGGGGTGTTAACTCTGTCCATACAGACTCTTCAGTGAAGGCCTGAACATGTTGCTGCAGCCAGAGGAAGCATTTAGTGGAGAACTGTAGGTGCTCTCAGTAAGGTGGGTTGACATACATGGGGACCCAGTGCTGTGGGAGTGTGGATGGAGCACTGACAGCCAGCAAGTGCCATAAACAGCTAATGTATGTAAAATAGAACCTACCCCTTGGTACACTCAACAAATGGTAGCAATCATTGCCTTGCATTTGGTACTTGTCATTCATGTTTTTACACACACACACACACACACACATACACACACACACACTGTTTTACAATACATATTTAAGCTCCTTTCAAGTACTTGCTTTTAAAATTCCTTCCAATGTCCAGCATTGTTCTTTTCCATAGAGGTGCTCAATGGAGTGACTGTCATTTTTCATTCTTTGTTTTTGCTGTAGTTATTTTTTTAAGACAACTTTATTGAGACAATTTTCCCTTTTTAATAGTTGACCATCATCCAACCAGCTAACTCTCTTATCTTGTCAGCACTCTGTTTAGAAAAGATAACTAGGAAGAAATAAGCTTAGAAAAAATGTGACATTAGCTTCTCATTTCAGGAAGCATGATGAGGCTATCTTACTGTTTGCTGGTAAACTTGAATGCTAATGTGAATTTTTAAAGGGACATTTTTAAAGGGTTTAAAAAATCATGGAAGGAAAGATAAGTTGTGTCCGTCACACTTAGGATCCTCTTTTAGCAATGGTCTCAAAATAACTGAGAAGGGTTCCCACCCCTAGTCATATAGCATGTTCATCTCTCTCATTCTGCCTTAAACTTCCTAAGAACTGACAGAATATCAGTGTAAATGCCTTCAGAAATTTCCAAGTTTTGGCCACATTTATTTTTTTTTATATTCTTTTTACATAAAATCAGGAAAGCTTATTCCACTTTTAGGCCTTGGTTGGCTGCCCAAATATATCCTTCAAAATTAGACCCATTTCTTAAATATGTCTGGAGTCGCGTCAAAAAGGCATCTGAAGCCAAGGCTGGTGTGTTTTTGAAGCTTTACACAGAAAAGATCTCTAAGGATTTCAGCTATGTTGAGGCAATATTTCTGTGGAGGAAACTTGTATCCAGGCTGACATTTTCCACCCTGGGCTTTCTACCTGCTGTGATGTGGAATGGCCAAGATATGAAACCTCTAACATTGGGGTTATAACACAACTTTACAAGCCTCCAAGGGCTTGTTCCTCACAGCCATTGTTCACGGGTGCCAGATGATCTAAGAAGATCATGGAAACCTGGCACCTCACTGCTTTTTTGGCTAACACCACCAAAGAAAATTAATTGTTATTGTTTTTGGAAACTCATCCAGTGCACAAAATAGTAATATCAGCAATTATGTTTTTTTTTTTTTTTCTTTTTGGCGGAGGTTGGGGGGTGGGATGATGATGCACACTATGATTTTATTGTAGCTGCCCTAAATAGCCAGCTTCAGGGAAACAAAGTATGTTACATTCCTATGGCTGAAAATCCTATAAAGTTGTAAAGTAAAAGGGCTCCACTAATTTGCCTCAGTTGATGAGATGCAATGACCTTGAGCCTCCTGTCTGATTCAGCAGGGGCTTGAATTTCTGGTAACTCCTTGCCCCATGGTCAGTTTTCCTAGTAGCCTGTTGATAGCACAGCATTGGGTCAACCTAAATCCTAAATCCTGCAAGCCACTCTTCTTGCAGCCATGACATAACCCAGTGTCATATTCCTACCTTTGATCTTAGCCCCAAGCCATGGTACACTCTCCCTTCACTGGGGCCTCTCATAGACTTGAACCTCTTTCTTGCCTAAAAATTGTAGCACTAATTCCATATCCTCCAATAAGTCCCTTTGGACCACCCCACTATTCCTCACATGGGCAGTCTAATTCCTGCCCTGAATTTGCCTCTTAATGCTCTTTGACTTGCTTTCTCTGTTTTATTTTTTCCTACATGTCTCTTCTGTTCAAAGTATAAGCACAGTTCCAGATTTTGTCTCCCAATATGCTGGTCAAATGGCGAGTGCAGTGTTCGTCACCCAGAGGATACAAGAGAAGTCTCTTCAGACAGCCTTAGCAGAAAGAATAGGACCCCTTTTCTCCTCAGGCTCTAGCAATTGGATGCTAATGCTTCATAAAGTAGAGTTAACCCTCCATATAACTTATGTGCTAGGGCATCTGGAAAGTGTTGGTGGACATATAATAACTTTGGTCATGATTGCCCACCATGTTTCCCCTTCTTAACAACACCCTGACTGAATTCCTTCTGAAGAATCAGTCTTCTTCCATGGTATGTCTTCTTGGAATGTGGGAAAATCCAGGCCTCTTCCTCCTGCTCCATGGAAGCAGGTGGGGTCCCTGTAGTCCCTTTGTCCAGCTCTTCTCCTTGCTCATTGCTCTCCTCAGAACAAATCAAGGAGCTAGCCAAGAACCTGACTTGAGCCAGACTCTGACTTCTAGCATGCTGATTCTAACAGAGACGTACCCAGGAAAAACAATGCTGGAATGTATTCACTCCAAAGGCATACAGATGAGGGGATCAATTAATTCCTGCTGTTCCAATGCCTAGAGTTTCCCTAAGGCGTATTCTGGGTTCTTTTTTGTTTCCATTTAATTCTGTAGTCTTCCACCCAGGCAGTGAGCTACATGATATCCCTCCAATTCCTGCTCTCCTTTTAGACATAAATTAAATGTGATGGCTTTCTGTTACTTGCAACCAAATATATAACCAAACCCTTATATATACTTTGCTCTCTCACTGATTTGCTAAGTAACAGTTAGAAATCTCGGAATTGGCCAAGATTTTAGCTTTGCCCCCTCCAAAGAAATTTTGCATAACAGTGTGTCAGAGTGGAAGTATAAATATGATAAAGGCTAATTTTGTTTGAATTCCTTCTGAGATTCCACATGGCATTTGAGGACCTGAATACTTTGGGGAAACCATTAGGTTTTTAAATCAAATTCAAGAGTCATGTTTTGGTGTGCCTTCACTTTACAGTGCAGGCCTAGAAGCAAGGAAACTTCTGATGATCACTCTTTCATTTGATTTCCTGGCTGAATGGATGTGAGAATAGGGGAACATTATGCTTAATCTGCAAGGGTCCAGACATGGTTGGAATTGCTCTCTCAGGAAGAGGGTCAGTTGGAGGAACACATGGGGCATGGGAGATGGACTGTGAGGGATGGGAAGAAGGTAGGGTGTGTCAGTCTTACAGAACAAACAAACTGAAGAAATCCTCCAAGAGGTCCTTTCTTACTGGACAGGAGCCCTCCATGGTGCCAAGTCTAATTCAGCTTCAGAATCAAGACCGGTATCTTTGTGAGGCTGGTTGGGGGGCAGAGACTCTGTTTCTCCTCTAGTCCATTAGGCAGAGGGCCCAAAAATATACTGAGGAAACTGCAAAGCCGCACAGACCTCTGTAACTAAAAATGTACCTGCTCACATAGTTTCTGAAAATCCCATGTCGGAATGAGAACCAGGACTGCTGTAACCACAGAGGCTCTGCCAGGGAAAACACTAGAGTCTTCACAGCAAACAGGACTCAACTGGCCCGCCTGGTGGAGGCCATGCAGCAGTCAGCAGGGTGGCAACGGACAAATGATCTGATGCTGAGACAAATAACAAACTGCTTCGCTATATTGTCTGCCACAAATCAACCGGGAAAGGCACTGCACTCCATGGATTAAGTTTATAATTTACAGAGGAGTTGGACAAAGAAAGAGAAGTTGAACTTGATGGTGTGGCCAATTCAGTTAAAGAATTAAAATAGGTTAAAAAAATATTAAAAAACCACAGTAAAATTTAACAATTGGTTATTCCCCTTCCAAAACCCATTTTCTACTGTTAACCTCCTACATGAAAATTGGAGACAAGTCTTCATTGATGAATTGGCTGGGTTCCTTCTCTAATTCGTGTTTTAAAAATTTTCCTCCTCAGGATTTTGAACAGGGGGAATATCACATATCTTGAACTGTGCAAATAATTGATCAAAACTGGAGATAAACAAAAAAAAATTGAGAGTAGACAAATAGAGACAGTGGAGGAGCCTTGATAGCACTTTGTTCTAAAGTGCCTGAGAACCTTAGCCACACTGCAGCACAGAGCACGTCATTTTTGTCAAAACTCCTGTGTTTCTTGTAGGAAAGGAGGGAAAAGAAGGGTCTGGAAGCACGACTTCTCCAGGCACTGGCTTATTCAGGGGGTGGGGATAAAAAAAAGTGAGACTCACGAGTGGAGGGTTCAATCGATTTATCCAAAGATCCACTGACCCGAAAGAGCATTAGAGAGATGTTCCATTATATTTCTCAGCTCAAGTTTGGCTTTCTTTGATTGGTTCCTTGAAAACAGGCGTCCTTATCCAGAGATGGGGGTCTAAGAAAAGGGCACACCATTGGGGAAATAAATGTCTGATATAAGAAAATAGCTCCCTTATTTATGCCTTATGAGACGCTTCTTGCCTCAAGCTTTGGGAGCAGAGCTGGGCACTGGCATAGTTCTTGGGACATCTCCCCCAGGCTTGCTTCCAGAGATCTCTCTTCCATGGTGGAGTGCATACCCCTCCTCCATCTCTTAATTATCACCTCCATTTCCTTCTCGTACTTCCTAGCTCTGCTTGTAGGGGTTGGCCTTGGCTGGAGGTGAGATGCTATTTGGCTCCCAGGCAAAACACCAGAGGCCCCACTCCAGACTTGCCAGGGAATGCATCAGCTTGGGGGCTGGGGTGGTGGCAAGGCTCAGAGCTGGTGAACGGAGAATGACACTAGATGAAGAACAAGGTGGAAGAGCTCCAGGGCAGGGTCAGGACCAGTGGTGTATTTGTTAACTGCCTCTCAAAAAATTCCAGACAACAACAGCAACAACAAAATCCTGATTTATAGCATTTGCCAATTTCTATGGTGTAAATACTCCTACTATGGCAACATGGCTCATTTCAGGCTACTAGTGTTTACTACCAGCTCTCAAAACTCCTGAATACTTAGCACTTGGCTCTTCTGAGCTGGGAGGAGCCATCTTCATTGGCTCAGTGTCCAAGTACTCATGGACTCAACTTTGCTCAAGGCACCACATCAAGAATCTTGAAAATGGAAGGATGTCAAGTCTAAGGTGAATGAAACATAACATAATTCAAACTTATTCTTAAGTACCATGGAAAAGAGAACAGTGTCCCCTTTTTGGGGTGATGGGAAAACTCCATAAAACAGGGACCAATTAGAGTTCTATCGATGGACGAAAGAGCCAGGGAAGTGCAAAGTGCAGAATACTAGGATGAGAGATACAGTTGTGTAAAAATAACTAACATTTTTAATCATTTACTATGTACTCTGAATAATCCTGAATACTATACTGTTATTAGTTAATTTGATCCCAAACAACCACATGAAGTTGTTGCTATTATTATTCCCATTTTAGGAGTGAAGGTTTTTTTTTTTTTAAGATTTATTTATTTGTTAGAGAGAGAGAGAGAACACATGAGTGGAGGGAGGGAGAGGGAGAGGGAAAGAGAGAATCTCAAGCACAGAGCTTGATGCAGTGCTCTATCTCACGACCCTGAGATCATGACCTGAACTGAAATTGAGAGTCAGACACCTAACAAACTGAGGCACCCTGGGAGTGAAGGTTTATGTTTATGGTGAAGAATTGGGGAAATAGTTTTGGGTATATTGAAGGTGTGCCACCTCCATTGTGCACCCAATCCTCTGGTCTGAAGATACACTGACGTTTTAGAATTTGATTTTGTTCCCCTCTAGGAGTGCTTTCTGACTGCCTTAGGCTGGTTTGTGTGTTCAGCAAATGGTCCCTGAGTGAATTAGGGTCCTGAAGGAAAAAGGGAAGAGCCAGAGAAATTGTCCCTATGAAATTTGACCTCTAGTTCATCTAAATGGTTTTGTCCAGGGAGGAGGACTGAGAAATTTTGCTCCTATTTTATTAATTTGCATCAGTAAGAGTCCTGCCTCGGGACATCTTAATATGAGCGTCAGATTAAGGACATGGATTGAGCGGTGGGTTTTAAGTCCTTGCAATCAATACCTGGCCACCAATTTTGCAGTGCCAAGTTCTCGGCACAGCCAATGCTTTTAGAGTGGCTTGAAAAGTGACAATCTTGAGGAAAGGAGATGTAGGACTATGGCCCTAACAAAAACAGAAATGAATAGCAATGAGAAAACAAAAACAAAACCCTAAAACTCCAAACTCCAACAAAACACACTGAAACAGCACCAAAACATGATAGTGATGTAGATGCTAAACAATTATTTTCATGGGCACGCAAGTATGAATGTTTGTACACAGAACATTTTTCCCCTGCTTCCTTCCAATTGTGTTTGTTTGAGGAGCGTTTTGGAGGAAAAAGATGCCAAGTGTAAGTGGGTTGCATAGGATAAGGCTTTGAGGTACCTTTATAGTGGGGGGCGGGGCAGGGGCAGCATCTGTCAGGAGGAGTGGGAATTCAGCAGGCAAATGTGACCTCTATACACTTTCTCACAGATGATCAAGAGTTCCATGCGGACATAAAATCCTATGTGTCGAGAGGCGGCAAGATGGAGCTGCTGGTTTTCTTTAATGTCTTTGCAACATGTGTGAATCACTGAACAAACATGGGTGACCAATTTACCAAAAGACAATGGAGGTGTGGGTCTGTGTGCCTTAGGTACAGATAAGTGCTTTTAATACCTTTTTTTTTTTTTTGCTTTTGTTCATGTTCAACTGTTGCTTTTTGATTCTCCTTGTCTCACAGCGACTTTTTACTCTTTGTGCTGTAGCTAAACCCAATTCAAAAACAACATTTATGTGATACTAATATTCTGACCAATGAAAATAAGCTTTAAAAAATGATGTGAGCAGAGGGTAGAGGACACACCATTGGTTTCTAATCCTGAATTCAAACTCACCTGCTTTAAAGGGTCTTTGGCCTGGCCACTTTCAAATAACTTTCTCTGTCTGCTTGGCCAAAATAGCATGAAAAAGTTTTCTCATTGTATTTCAAAACGAAAAATGTTCCGTCTACATCTGGAAATACTAAAAAATGTGCTTTCTTACAGTATTTTTTTTTTTTTTTACTAGGTATGGACAAGGTTCTGACCCTTATTATTAGAACTCAAATCCAGATGGAGTTTGGTAAGGTTCTAATCATTTGAGGGGTATTCTTTTTTGAAGATTTGTACATCTTTAGGGGAATTTCTACTTTAAAGAAGTTATCATTTGTGGGAGGTCCGTTATGAAGATTTTAAATAGTTTGGGGGAATTTCTCTGTCTTTGAAGATGTCTATAATTCAGTGAAAACATTTGCCAACTGAGATGGTCACATTTCCCTACTACAAAAACCTCTCCTTCGAAAATGAATCAAATCCCTCTTTTAATGTATTGCCTGTATGGAGGCTTAAGGGTTTTTTCTTTCTTTCTTTTCTTTGCTAACACTGGAAACACTGAAAAGAACGTTCTTGTGTTTGAGTGAAACTAAGATTTAAAGTGATACTGGGAGACAACCAAAATAGCAAAATAATAAACGCATATGTTAATATCATTGAGTGGAAGATTAAAATAGCAGTGATCAAAGACAAGGGTGGTTCAATGTGTGACATTTCTTTCTTGTAACTTACTGCGTCTTATGGAAGTTTTATTGTCTGAGGGAAAAAAAGGTTCAAAGGCAGTTTTAAAAATGCTTAGTTAAAGGCTAAAGTCAATATGGTTTAAAAGGTAACTGATCTGTAGATGAGCTAATAACCAACAACAGCATCATCTTTTTCCCCAGTCTGTGGCTGACAGAGCCCCCTCCCTCCTGCCCCACAGCCTGTATGAAGGCAGGAGTCAGACCAGCTTCAGCTCCGGAGGTTTTCAGTCTCCAAACCATTGGCTCCATGGAACTGGACTCTTTTAGGCTCTGGATTGATATTGTTCAAGGGCACTTGGCTCTGGTACCCTGGTGCTCTGGTACCTTGGCTTACTTTCAACATTTTGATACCAATATTAACACTTTTGTTGCGTGTATTATGGTAATCCTAGAGTCCGTTTGGCATTCAGAAATATTTATTTAGCAGATATTTAGCAGATACTATGTTCCAGACACAAGACACAGACACAAGACTAGGTGCTTGGCTATGGAATGTCTGTCCTGGACAATCTTACCTTCAAATGGAGGACTTAAGATCACAAGCAGTTTAGCAAATGCCTCGGGTCCCCCCATGACTCCCCTTGGCCTGTTTGTGATTGCCGCTGCAGCTGCAGCTGCAGCTGGGGAGGACAGTCCAAGCAAGCACAGCCTCCTCTTCTGGGAAGTGTCCATGACAAGGGCTTGTAGAAAGTGCTTGCAGGATGTTTCCCCACTTTCTCCCTCAGGGACTGCTCTATCTGTGGGTGGTTTATCAGAAGAGAAAGGATGGGGGCGCCGGGGTAGCTCAGTTGGTTAAGTATCTGACTCTTGATTTAGGCTCAGGTCCTGATCTAAGTGTTGTGGGATCGAGCCCTGCATTGGGCTCTGTGCTCAGCATGGAGTCAGCTTATCCCTCTCCCTCTGCTCCTCTCCCTGGCTTGCACACACTCTCTCTCTCAAATAAATAAATAAAATCTAAAAAAAAAAAAAAGAAAGAAAGAAAAAGGATGTTAGTGACTGCAGCGGCCTGAACAACCAGGGTTGGGGTAGGGGAACCTGGAAGTGAATATCACAGCCTCTCTTGCTTCGGGGATATCCCTCCAACTCCTGTGGTCTTTGGCAGTACTTGGTCAGGCCCACGTAACTATGTTCCCTTCTTGCATGTCTCATTCTCTTTCCTTCCTCATTCCTGACTCCTAGAATCACTTTCTAGATAAATGACCTATGCCCAAATATTTGCTCTGCTTTCAGGGAAAACCTAACTAAGACAAAAAAACCCCCAAAAAAACAACAACAAAAAAACAACAAAATACACACTATTAAACATCACTATATAATATATAAGAAGGAATATATGCTATATGAAAGAATTGAGCAGGGCAGTGAGGCTGCGAGCGCAGGGTTGGAGCTGGTTGATATTTTATTTATTTATTTTTTTAAAGATTTATTTATTTATTTTCAGTGAGAGAGAGAGAGCACAAGTGTGGGGAGGGGCAAAGGGAGAGGCAGACTCCCCACTGAGCAGGGAGCCCGATACGGGACTCGATCCCAGGACCCTGGGATCATGACCTGAGCTGAAGGCAGACACTTAATGACTGAGCCACCCAGGTGCCCTGGTTGGAATTTTAAATAGTGTGGTCAGGAGACACCCACTAGTAAGGTAACATTTGAACAAAAAATGGAAGATGGTGAGTGAGTTGGCCCAAAAGATATATGGAGAAGAGAGTTCCCAGGAGTGGGGGAAGCAGTGCCAAGGCCCTGACGCTGGAGCCTGTGTGGTATATTGTTGCAAGGGTGAGACTTAGGGACAGGGGATGGGATCGGAGGTAAGAGGGCAGGAACGACTTTAACGTGATAACCCACAGAGGTTGCAGACCAAGGAGCTCCCCACACAGAGACTGGGCTGGTAAAATGTGCTCCCTTCCCTTCTGACTTGTCCATTATGGCAAGGGGATCAGACAGTAATTATACCTCCCTATTTGATTTCTGACCTCATTCATTCCTCTGTAAAATGAAGATGGCAATTCTTATTGTTATTAAATTTGTAGATGTCAAAGTCAAGATTTCTGGGGAAAGGCGGAGTTTTAGAACCTTTATTTTCTTGAGAAATAATTATTTTCAAGCCCCTTGTCTCCATATCTAAGGAAAGTCACCAGATGGAAGAATGAGATTCCTGTTGTTCCTGAAGCTATTTTGATTTCCAAACTTCAAACGAACATTTTGGAGCATGATAATCTGTTATTGACATGGCGGAGAGTAGTCCCAAATGGAAGAGATGTGAATATGCAAGTACATTTTATTTTGGAGGTTTCAGATTAGCTTCCCCATTTGCTACTTTACTGTCTAATGAAATATGAGAGCATGAGTGTGTGTTAACATTTTCTTTCACATATTTTTATTGTTCCTACTTAAAATTTGAACTTTAATTTACAAATTAGTGTTGATGCAAGACTAACCGGCTTCTTGATAATTAGCTTTGATATTTGTTCTTTTCTGATGAATTTTTTTCTCAACTTCAAAATATAACATTTTACTTTTGTGTTAACAGTCATTGAGAAGCTAAAGCCTCCTTCCCTCCCTCCCTTTCTCCTTTTCTTCCCCCTCCCTTCCTTCCTAGACATCTGTCCACCTGTACGTAGTCATCTGTGCAAAGCATACCCAGAATTGTACAGAATCGTAACTGTGGAAAACTCCTGTGATGTCAATTACATCTGTACTTTAGGATGTCATTCCTTTACTTTCATAAAAACATTTTTTTATCATGTTATGTTAATCACCATACATCACATCATTAGTTTTTTTTATTACATTAATCACCATACATTACATCATTAGTTTTTGATATAGTATTCCATGATTCATTGTTTGCATAACACCCAGTGCTCCATGCAGACCGTGTCCTCTTTAATACGCATCACCAGGCTAACCCATCCTCCTACTCCCTTCCCCTCTAGAACCCTCAGTTTGTTTTTCAGAGTCCATAGACTCTCATGGTTCATCTCCCCCTCCGATTCACTCCCCTTCATTCTTCCCCTCCTGCTATCTTCTTCTTCTTCTTCTTTTTTTAAACATATAATGTATTATTTGCTTCAGAGGTACAGATCTGTGATTCAACAGTCTTGCACACTTCACAGCGCTCACCATAGCACATACCCTCCCCAAAGTCTATCACCCAGCCACCCATCCTTCCCAACCCCCCCCCACTCCAGCAGCCCTCAGTTTATGTCCTGAAATTAAGAATTCCTCATATCAGTGAGGTCATATGATACATGTCATTCTCTGATTGACTTATTTTGCTCAGCATAATACCCTCCAATTCATCCACATCATTGCAAGTGGCAAGATTTGATTCTTTTTGATGGCTGCATAATATTCAATTGTATATATATATCACCTTTTCTTTATCCATTCAGTTGTCGATGGACATCTTGGCTCTTTCCACAGTTTGGCTATTGTGGACATTGCTGCTATAAACATTAGGGTGCGCGTACCCCTTTGGATCCCTACATTTGTATATTTGGGGTAAATACCCAGTAGTGTAATTGCTGGATCATACGGTAGCTCTATTTTCAACTTTTTGAGGAACCTCCATACTGTTTTCCAGAGTGGCTGCACCAGCTTGCATTCCCACCAACAGTGTAGGAGGGTTCCCCTTTCTCCGCATCCCCACCAACATCTGTCATTTCCTGACTTGTTAATTTTAGCCATTCTGACTGGTGTGAGGTGATATCTAATTGAGGTTTTGATTTGGATTTCCCTGAAGCCGAGAAATGTTGAACAATTTTTCATGTGTCTGTTGGTCATTTGTATATCTTCTTTGGAAAAATGTCTGTTCATGTCTTCTGCCAATTTCTTGATTGGATCATTTGTTCTTTGGGTGTTGAGTTTGGTAAGTTCTTTATAGATTTTGGATACTAGCCCTTTATCTGATATGTCATTTGCAAATATCTTCTCCCATTCTGTCAGTTGTCTTTTGGTTTCGTTGACTGTTTCTTTTGCTGTGCAAAAGCTTTTTATCTTGATGAAGTCCCAATAGTTCCTTTTTGCCCTTGCTTCCCTTGCCTTTGGCGATGTTTCTAGGAAGAAGTTGCTTCGGCTGAGGTCAAAGAGGTTGCTGCCCGTATTCTCCTTTAGGATTTGGATGGACTCCTGTCTCACATTGAGGTCTTTCAACCATTTGGAGTCTCTTTTAGTGTGTGGTGTAAGGAAATGGTCCAGTTTCACTCTTCTGCATGTGGCTGTCCAATCTTCCCAACACCATTTGTTGAAGAGATTGTCTTTATTCCACTGGACATGCTTTCCTGCTTGTTGAAGATGAGTTGACCATAGAGTTGAGGGTCCATTTCTGGGCTCTCTATTCTGTTCCATTGATCTCTGTGTCTGTTTTTGTGCCAGTACCATATTGTCTTGATGATGACAGCTTTGTAATAGAGCTGGAAGTTGGAATTGTGATGCTGTCAGCTTTGCTTTTCTTTTTCAACATTCCTCTGGCTATGCGGGGTCTTTTCTGGTTCCATACAAATTTTAGGATTATTTGTTCCATTTCTTTGAAAAAAGTGGATGGTATTTTGATAGGGATTGCATTAAATGTGTAGATTGCTCTAGGTAACATTGATATCTTCACAATATTTGTTCTTCCAATCCATGAGCATGGAACGTTTTTCCATTTCTTTGTGTCTTCCTCAATTTCTTTCATGAGTATTTTATAGTTTTCAGAGTACAGAGAGTTTGCCTCTTTGGTTAGATTCATTCCTAGGTATCTTATGGTTTTGGGTGCAATTGTAAATGGGATCGACCCTTTAATTTCTGTTTCTTCTGTCTTGTTGTTGGTATATAGGAATGCCACTGATTTCTGTGCATTGATTTTCTATCCTGCCACTTGACTGAATTCCTGTATGAGTTCTAGCAGTTTAGGGGTGGAGTGTTTTGGGTTTTCCACATAAAGTATCATATCATCTGCAAAGAGTGAGAGTTTGACTTCTTCTTTACCAATTTGGATGCCTTTGATATCTTTTTGTTGTCTGATTGCTGTGGCTAGGACTTCTAATAGTATGTTGAATAGCAGTGGTGATAGTGGACATCCCTGTTGCATTCCTGACCTTAGGGGGAAAGCTCTCAGGTTTCCCCATTGAGAATGATATTCGCTCTGGGTTTTTCATTGATGGTTTTTATGATATTGAGGTATGTACCCTCTATACTTATACTCTGAAGAGTTTTGATCAAGAAAGGATGCTGTACTTTGTCAAATTTTGGAGCATGATAATCTGTTATTGACATGGCAGAGAGTAGTCCCAAATGGAAGAGATGTGAATATGCAAGTACATTTTATTTTGGAGATTTCAGATTAGCTTCCCCATTTGCTACTTTACTATCTAATGATATATGAGAGCATGAGTGTGTGTTAACATTTTCTTTCACATATTTTTATTGTTCCTACTTAAAATTTGAACTTTAATTTACAAATTAGTGTTGATGCAAGACTAACTGGCTTTGTCAAATGCTTTTTCTGCATCTATTGAGAGGATCATATGGTTCTTGTTCTTTCTTTTATTAATGTATTGTATCACATTGATTGACTTGTGGATGTTGAACCAACCTTGGGATAAATCCCACTTGGTCGTGGTGAATAATCCTTTTAATGTACTGTTGGATCCTATTGGCTAGTATTTTGGTGAGAATTTTGGCATCCGTGTTTATCAAGGATATTGGACTGTAATTCTCCTTTTGGATGGGGTCTTTGGTTTGGGGATCAAGGTAATGGGGCCTCAAAAAACGAGTTTGGAAGTTTTCCTTCCATTTCTGTTTTTTGGAACACTTCCAGAAGAATAGGTATTAATTCTTCTGGAAATGTTTGGTAGAATTCCCCTGGGAAGCCATCTGGCCCTGGGCTTTTGTTTGTTGGGAGATTTTTGATTAGTGCTTCAATTTCCTTAGTGGTTATAGGAAGGTTCAGGTTTTCTATTTCTTCCTGGTTCAGTTTTGGTAGTTGATACATCTCTAGGAATGAATGCATTTCTTCCAGGTTATCTAATTTGTTGGCATAGAGTTGCTCATAATATGTTCTTATAATTGTTTGTATTTCTTTGGTGTTGGTTGTGCTCTCTCCTCTTTCATTCATGATTTTGTTGATTTGGGTCATTTCTCTTTTCCTTTTGATAAGTCCGGCCAGGGGTTTATCAATCTTGTTAATTCTTTCAAAGAACAAGCTCCTAGTTTGTTGATCTGTTCTACCGTTCTTTTGGTTTCTATTTCATTGATTTCTGCTCTGATCTTTATTATTTCTCTTCTCCTGCTGGGTTTAGGCTTTATTTGCTGTTCTCTCTCCAGCTCCTTTAGATGTAGGGTTAGTTGTGTATTTGAGACCTTTCTTGTTTCTTGAAAAAGGCTTTTATTGCTAGATACTTTCCTCTTAGGACTGCCTTTGCTGCATCCCAAAGATTTTGAACAGCTGTGTTTTCATTTTCATTTGTTTCCATGAATGTTTTTAATTCTTCTTTAATTTCCTGGTTGACCCATTCATTCTTTAGTAGGATGCTCTTTAGCTTCCATGTATTTGAGTTCTTTCTGACTTTCTTTTTGTGATTGAGTTCTAGTTTCAAAGCAGTGGTCTGAAAATATGCAAGGAATGATCCCAATCTTTTGGTACTGGTTGAGACCTGATTTATGACCTAGGATGTGATCTATTCTGGAGAATGTTCCATGGGCCCTAGAGAAGAACGTGTATTCCGTTGCTTTGGAATTGAATGTTCTGAATATGTCTGTGAAGTCCATTTGGAGCAGTGTGTCATTTAAAGTCTTTACTTCCTTGTTGATCTTTTGCTTAGATGATCTGTCCATTTCAGTGAGGGGGCTGTTAAAGTCCCCCACTATTATTGTATTGTTGTCTATATGTTTCTTTGCTTTTGTTATGAATTGCCTTATATAATTGGCTGCTCCCATGTAAGGGACATAGATATTTATAATAGTTAGATCTTCTTGTTGGATAGACCCTTTCAGTAGGATATAGTGTCCTTCCTCATCTCTTATTATAGTCTTTGGTTTAAAATCTAATTTGTCTGACCATGGGGGAAAAAAAGCCATGAATTTTATGTGCTGTGTTCCCCTAATGCTGGAGTTTTGCTGTTCTCATTGATCGGTAAACTTGGTCTTGGCTGGATATTCTTGCTGATCTTCTGGGGAGGGGCCTGTTGCAGTGATTCTCAAATGTCTTTGCCCAAGGCGGAATTGCCCTGTCCTTTCCAGGGCTGGGCTAAGTAATCTGCTCGGGTTTGCTCTTGGGAGCTTTTGTTCCCTGCAAGCTTTTGCACAGCTTTGGAGGATGAGAGTGAAAATGGTGGCCTCCTAATCTCCGTCCTGGAGGAGCCAAGAACTCAGGGCCCCACTCCTCAGGGAGCCCCCAGAGAAAAGCAGTCAATCACTCCTGTCTCCCCAGTCTCCAGCCGCACTTCATGCTCACCCGGCCTGGGACCAAGCTTTTCTATCTCTGGCACCTGACCCTGTGTGGAGTCTCCAAACCCAGCTGATTCCTGTGGTAAGCTCCCGCGCTGCTCCTCCTGTGGGGAGGAAGGGGAGTCTCCCCGGATCTGCCACTTGCTGAGTCTCTGCTGGAAGAGCAGTGGCCTGACTGTGCCGTGGATCATGGTTTATGGCAACCCCGAGCTGAGAGCCCACTCCTCAGCTCCATCTTATCAGCCAGCTTCCCTGCTCCAATACCTGAGAGCTCTGCCGCACTCAGGCACCCCCAGTCTTTCTGTGACCATGAGGGTCCTGAGACCACACTGTCCCAGCGAGGGTTCCATCCCCCTGCTTAGCCACTGGAGCGATGTCCCTCAGCGGAGCAGACTTCTAAAAATTTCGATTTTGTGCTCCGCTACTCTATCACTTGCTGGGAGCTGGCTGATGGAGGCCCCCCTCCCCTGCCATTTATCTTCCTGAATAGGGCCTGGGATTCACTTCTCCGCAGGTCCTACCTTCCAGAAAGTGGTTGCTTTTCTGTTCAGAGTTGCTGCTATTCTTTTCTTCGATCTCCTGTTGAGTTTGTAGGTGTTCTGAGTGGTTTGATAACTATATAGCTGAATTCCTGGGATGCGAGGAAATTTAGATTCCCTACTCCTCTGCCATCTTGTTTTTTGATTCCTGTAAATGGTATTGTTTTGTTTGTTACATTTTTGGATTGCTAATTTCTTTTTTTTTAAAGATTTTATTTATTTATTGGACAGAGAGACACAGCAAGAGAGGGAACACAAGCAGAGGGAGTGCAATAGGGAGAAGCAGAGCAAGAGCCCGATGTGGGGTTTGATCCCAGGACCCTGGGATCATGACCTGAGCCGAAGGCAGATGCTTAATGACTGAGCCACCCAGGCACCCCTGGATTGTTAATTTCTAGCATGTAAGAATATAAGAGATTTTACATATTGATCTTGTATCTTGCACTTTTTTTCCTTGGTCAGTCTACCTGGAGTTTGTCAATTTTTTTCATCTTTTCAAAGAATCAACTTTTGGTATTGTTGATTTTTCTCTGCTATTTTTCTATATTTTATTTACTTATGTTCTAATCTTTATTTTTTTCTTCTTTCTGTTCATTTTAGGTTTAGTTTGCTCTTCTTTTTCTAGTTCTTTATGGAGGTATCCTGGGTTATTAATTTGAATTTTTTTCTTTTTTAATGTGTTTATAACTATACATTTCTCTCAGCACTGTTTTCACTGCATCCTGTAAGTTGTAGTATATTATGTTTTTGGTTTTGTTCCTATCAAACTATATTCTGATTTATTTTTCAACCCATTATTCGCTTAGGAGTAATTCTAATTTCCATATATTTGTGAATTTTCCAAATTTCCATCTCTTACTGCTTTGTAATTTAATTCCATTGCAGTTGATGAATATACTTTGTATGATTTTAGTCATTTTAAACTTATTGAAACTTCTTTTGTGGTATATCCTGGAGAACAGTCCATGAGCACTTGAGAAGAATGTGTATTCTGGTGTTTGGGTGGAGTGTTCTATAGATGTCTGTTAGGTCTAGTTGGTTTATAGGATTATTCAAACCTATTATTTCTCACTTATCTTGTCTAGTTGTTCTATCCATTATTGGTTGTGCAATTTTGGGATCACCAAATATTCTTATTGAATTATCTATTTCTCTCTTTGATTCTGTCAGTTTTTGCTTGATTTGTTTTGGGGCTCTGCTGTTAGGTATACATATGTCATAATTGTTATATCTTCTTGAAATAATCCTTTTATCATTATATAATTTCATTCTTTGTCTCTAGTAATCTTTTCTTGTTTTAAATTTCATTTTGTCTGATATTGGTATAGTCACTTTAGCTTCTTTTGGTTACTGTTTGCATGGAATATTTTTTTCATTCTTTTACTTTCAATTTATTTGTGCCTTTGAATCTAAAGTGTATCTCTTATAGACAGTGTGTAGTTGAATCATTTAAAAAAGTCCATTCTGACAATTTCTTTTGTTAGAGAGCTTAGTCTATCTACACTTAATATAATTATGGATAAGGAAGGATTTACTTCTTCCATTTTGTTATTTGTTTTCTATATTTTTTTTGTTCCACTCTTTCTCTTTCACTCCTGAATTTTCTTATGTATTAGATATTTTCTACTGTACCATTGTAATTCTTTCACTATTTTAAAAATTATTTTCATTGTGGTTGCCCTGGTGATTACAATGAATATATTAATTTATAAAAATTTATTTCATATTAATACCAACTTAATTTTATGCTATGCAAAAACTTTGTTCCTCTATAGATCCATTCCCCCCTCCTCTATACTGTTAGTATCACTATCCATCTTTATTCATTTGTGCCCATAATCAGATTTATAATTATTTCTTATGTGATTGTATTTTAAATCAGATGAAAACAATGAATTACAAACAAAAATACATTTACATTATTTTTAATATTTACTTCCAAAATTAAATTTACTGCTATTCTTTATTTTTTCTTGAAGATTTGAATTACTGTCTAGTAATCTTTCATTTCAATTTGAAGGACTTCCAGGTCAGGACTACTAGAGATAAAGTCTCTCAGGCTTTTTTTAAATTCTGGGAATGCTTTGATTCTCTTTCATTTTTGAAGTACAGTTTTGCCAGACATAAAATTCTTAGTTGATGGTATTTTTCTGTCAACATTTAGAATGTATCATCTGATTTTCTTCTGGTCTCCATAATTTCTGATGACAAATTGGTTGTTAATCTTTTGAAGACCCTTGTACATGGGGAGAGTCCTTCTCTTTTACTGCTTTCAAGATTCTTTCTTTGTGGTCAGCTTTCTACAGTCTAACATGGTTTGTCTAGGTTGGATCACTTTATCCTCCTTGAAGTTCATTAAGCATTTCAGATGTATAGATTAATGTTTTCATCAAATTTGGGAAGATTTTGCCACTATTTCTTCAGATAATCTTTTTTATTTTTATTTACTTATTTATTTATTTAGTTTTTTATAAAAGATTTTTATTTTTAAGTAATCCCTACCCCTAATGATCAAGGTCACATGCTCTACCGACTGAGCCAGTCAGATGCCCTTCTTCAGATAATCTTTCTAACCTTTCTCTCTTCCCTTTTCTTCTGAGATTTCTATTATGTGTATGTTATTATGTTGGATGATGTCCAATAGATTTCCGAGGCTCTGTTACTTTTTCTTCATTCCTTTTCTTTCTCTTACTCAGCCTGGATAATTTCAATTGAGTTGCTCTCAAGTTTGATTTTTAAAAAGTTTTTATGTTGTGGATTTTTCACTTGATGGGACAGCATTCAGTAGATGTGAAACTTGAAACTCCTGTTTGGGGGAATTCATTGAAATTTTATTATGCGCTAACAGAAGCTCAAATTTGTGACAATTTCTTGTGTGTTTGAAAATAATGTATGTTCTTTCATTTCCACATTCAAGGTTCTGTGTACATCTTAATATAATCTTTAGTTTATATAGGTTTTAGCTTCACACAATTCTGGGAGCTTTTAAATTGTTGATGTATGAAAGAAGTATTTAAAATTTTTCTTTAATGAAATTGTGGAATAGTAAAATTTTTAATTTATGTCAACATTGTTTTTTATATATTTTACTGATAAGTATATCATAACTAATGATGGTATCATCTTGTAAATTTCATTTCTTGTCAGTATGTGACATTCTATTTTATTCTTTTCATAGAGTCTTATTTCACACTGCAACAGCAGAGTTGAGTAGTTGCCACCAGACTGTGTGGCTTCCAAAGACTAAAATAGTTACTATTTGATTCTTTTTTTTGCGTTGACTTTTTAAATTTGTTATGTTAATGACCATACATTACATCATTAGTTTTTGATGTAGTATTCCATGATTCATTGTTTGCATATAACACTCACTGCTCCATGCAGAACATGCCCTCTTTAATACCCATCACCAGGCTAACCCATCCTCCCACCTCCCTCCCCTCTAGAACCCTCAGTATGTTTTTCAGAGTCCATCGTCTCTCATGGTTCATCTTCCCCTCCGATTCCCCCCCTTCATTCTTCCCTCCTACTATCTCCTTCTTCTTCTTCTTTTTTTTTTAACATATATTGCATTATTTGTTTCAGAGGTACAGATCTGAGATTCAACAGTCTTGCACAATTCATAGCACTCACCATAGCACATACCCTCCCCAAAGTCTATCACCCAGCCACCCCATCCCTCCCACCCCACTCCCCACTCCAGCAACCCTCAGTTTGTTTCGTGAGATTAAGAAATCCTCATATCAGTGAGGTCATATGATACATGTCTTTCTCTGTTTGACTTATTTCGCTCAGCATAACACCCTCCAGTTGCAACCACGTCGTTGCAAATGGCAAGATCTCATTCCTTTCAATGGCTGCATAATATTCCATGGTATACATAGACCACATCATCTTTATCCATTCAGTTGTCGATGGACATCTTGGGTCTTTCCACAGTTTGGCTATTGAGGACATTGATGCTATAAACATTGGGGTGCACATGCCCCTTCAGATCCCTACATTTGTATCTTTGGGGTAAATACTCAGTAGTGCAATTGCTGGATCATAGGGTAGCTCTATTTTCAACTTTCTGAGGAACCTCCATACTGTTTTCGAGAGTGGCTGCACCAGCTTGCATTCCCACCAACAGTGTAGGAGGGTTCCCCTTTCTCCGCATCCCCACCAACATCTGTCATTTCCTGACTTGTTAATTTTAGCCATTCTGACTGGTGTGAGGTGGTATCTCACTGAGGTTTTGATTTGGATTTCTCTGATGCCAAGCGATGTTGAACACTTTTCATATGTCTGTTGGCCATTTGGATGTCTTCTTTGGAAAAATGTCTGTTCATGTTTTCTGCCCATTTCTTGATTGGATCATTTGTTCTTTGGGTGTTGAGTTTGGTAAGTTCTTTATAGATTTTGGATAGTAGCCCTTTATCTGATATGTCATTTGCAAATGTCTTCTCCCATTCTGTCGGTTGTCTTTTGGTTTTGTTGACTGTTTCTTTTGCTGTGCAAAAGCTTTTTATCTTGATGAAGTCCAAATAGTTCCTTTTTGCCCTTGCTTCCCTTGCTTTTGGCGATGTTTCTAGGAAGAAGTTGCTGAGGCTGAGGTCAAAGAGGTTGCTGCCTGTGTTCTCTTTAGGATTTGGATGGACTCCTGTCTCACATTGAGGTCTTTCAACCATTTGGAGTCTCTTTTAGTGTGTGGTGTAAGGAAATGGTCCAGTTTCACTCTTCTGTGTGTGGCTGTCCAATTTTCCCAACACCATTTGTTGAAGAGACTGTCTTTATTCCATTGGACATGCTTTCCTGCTTGTTGAAGATGAGTTGACCATAGAGTTGAGGGTCCATTTCTGAGTTCTCTATTCTGTTCCATTGATCTATGTGTCTGTTTTTGTGCCAGTACCATACTGTCTTGATGATGACAGCTTTGTAATAGAGCTGGAAGTCCGGAATTGTGATGCTGTCAGCTTTGCTTTTCTTTTTCAACATTCCTCTGGCTATTCGATGTCTTTTCTGATTCCATACAAATTTTAAGATTATTTGCTCCATTTCTTCGAAAAAAGTGGATGGTATTTTGATAGGGATTGCATTAAATGTGTAGATTGCTCTAGGTAGCATTGACATCTTCACAATATTTGTTCTTCCAATCCATGAGCATGGAACGTTTTTCCATTTCTTTGTGTCTTCCTCAATTTCTTTCATGAGTATTTTATAGTTTTCGGAGTACAGATAGTTTGCCTCTTTGGTTAGATTCATTCCTAGGTATCTTATGGTTTTGGGTGCAATTGTAAATGGGATTGACCCTTTAATTTCTCTTTCTTCTGTCTTGTTGTTGGTGTATAGGAATGCCACTGATTTCTGTGCATTGATTTTCTATCCTGCCACTTGACTGAATTCCTGTATGAGTGCTAGCAGTTTAGGGGTGGAGTGTTTTGGGTTTTCCACATAAAGTATCATATCATCTGCAAAGAGTGAGAGTTTGACTTCTTCTTTACCAATTTGGATGCCTTTTATTTCTTTTCATTGTCTGATTGCTGTGGCTAGGACTTCTAATAGTATGTTGAATAGCAGTGGTGATAGTGGACATCCCTGCCGCGTTCCTGACCTTAGGGGGAAAGCTCTCAGTTTTTCCCCATTGAGAATGATATTCACTGTAGGTTTTTCATAGATGGTTTTTTTGATATTGAGGTATGTACCCTCTATACTTATACTCTGAAGAGTTTTGATCAAGAAATGATGCTGTACTTTGGCAAATGCTTTTTCTGCATCTATTGAGAGGATCATATGATTCTTGTTCTTTCTTTTGTTAATGTATTGTATCACATTGATTAATTTGTGAATGTTGAACTAAACTTGCAGCCCAGGGGTAAATCCCAATTGGTCGTGGTGAATAATCCTTTTAATGTACTGTTGGATCCTATTGGCTAGTATTTTGGTGAGAATTTTTGCATCCATGTTCATCAAGGATATTGGTCTGTAATTCTCCTTTTTGATGCGGTCTTTTTCTGGTTTGGGGATCAAGGTAATACTGGCCTCAAAAAACGAGTTTGGAAGTTTTCCTTCCATTCCTATTTTTTGGAACAGTTTCAGAAGAATAGGTATTAATTCTTCTTTAAATGTTTGGTAGAATTCCCCTGGGAAGCCATCTGGCCCTCGGCTTTTGTTTGTTTGGAGATTTTTGTTGACTGCTTCAATTTCCTTAGTGGTTATAGGTCTGTTCAGGTTTTCTATTTCTTCCTGGTTCAGTTTTGGTAGTTGATACATCTCTAGGAATGCATCCATTTCTTCCAGGTTATTTAATTTGCTGGCATAGAGTTGCTCATAATATGTTCTTATAATTGTTTGTATTTCTTTGGTGTTGGTTGTGATCTCTCCTCTTTCATTCATGATTTTGTTCATTTGGGTCATTTCTCTTTTCTTTTTGATAAGTCTGGCCAGGGGTTTATCAATCTTGTTCATTCTTCCAAAGAACCAGCTCCTAGTTTCGCTGATGTGTTCTACTGTTCCTTTGGTTTCTATTTCATTGATTTTTGCTCTGATATTTATTATTTCTGTTCTCCTGCTGTGTTTCGGCTTATTTGCTGTTCTTTCTCCAGCTCCTCTAGGTGTAGGGTTAGTTTGTGTACTTGAGACCTTTCTTGTTTCTTGAGAAAGGCTTGGATTGCTATATACTTTCCTCTTAGGACTGCCTTTGCTGCATCCCAAAGATTTTGAACAGTTGTGTTTTCATTTTCATTGGTTTCCATGAATTTTTTTAATTCTTCTTTAATTTCCTGGCTGACCTATTCATTCTTTAGTAGGATGCTCTTTAGCCTCCATGTATTTGAGTTCTTTCCGACTTTCCTCTTGTGATTGAGTTCTAGTTTCAAAGCATTGTGGTCTGAAAATAGGCAGGGAATGATCCCAATCTTTTGGTACCAGTTGAGACCTGATTTGTGACTTAGGATGTGATCTATTCTGGAGAATGTTCCATGGGCACTAGAGAAGAATGTGTATTCCGTTGCTTTGGGGTGGAATGTTCTGAATATGTCTGTGAAGTCCATTTGGTCCAGTGTGTCATTTAAAGTGTTTATTTCCGTGTTGATCTTTTCCTTAGATGATCTGTCCATTTCAGTGAGGGGGGTGTTAAAGTCCCCCACTATTATTGTATTGTCGATGTGTTTCTTTGCTTTTGTTATTAATTGCCTTATATAATTGGCTCCTCCCATGTTAGGGGCATAGATACTTACAGTTGTTAGATCTTCTCATTGGATAGAGCCTTTCAGTAGGATATAGTGTCCTTCCTCATTTCTTATTATAGTCTTTGGTTTAAAATCTAATTTGCCTGATATAAGGATTGCCACCCCAGCTCTCTTTTGGTGTCCATTAGCATGGTAAATGGTTTTCCACTCCCTCACTTTCAGTCTGGGGGTGTCTTTGGGTCTAAAATGAGTCTCTTGCAGACAGCATATCGATGGGTCTTGTTTTTAAATCCAATCTGATAGGGGCGCCTGGGTGGCTCAGTTGGTTAAATCCAATCTGATAGCCTGTGCCTTTTGATTGAGGCATTTAGCCCATTTACATTCAGGGTAACTATTGAAAGATAGGAATTTAGTGCCATTGTATTGCCTGTAAGGTGACTGTTACTGTATATTTTCTGTTTTCCTTTCTGCTCTATGTTGCTTTTAGGCTCTCTCTTTACTCAGAGGACCCCTTTCAAGATTTCTTGTAGGGCTGGTTTTGTGTTTGCAAATTCCTTTAGTTTTTTTATGTCCTGGAAGCTTTTTTATCTCTCCTTCTATTTTCAGTGACAGCCTAGCTGGATATAGTATTCTTGGCTGCATATTTTTCTCATTTATTGCTCTGAGTATATCATGGCAGTCCTTTCTGGTCTGCCAGGTCTCTGTGGATAGGTCTGTGGCCAATCTAATGTTTCTACCATTTTAGGTTATATATCTCTTCTCCCGAGCTGCTTTCAGGATTTTATCTTTGTCTCTGAGACTCGTAAGTTTTACAATTAGATGTCGGGGTGTTGACCTATTTTTATTGATTTTGAGAGGAGTTCTCTGTGCCTCCTGGATTTTGATGCCTGTTTCCTTCCCCCGAATTAGGGAAATTCTCTGCTATATTTTGTTCCAATATACCTTCTGCCCCTCTCTCTCTTTGTTCTTCTTCTGGGATCCCAATTATTCTAATGTTGTTTCATCTTAATGTATCACTTATCTCTCAAATTCTGCCCTCGTGATCCAGTAATTGTTTATCTCTCTTTTTCTCAGCTTCTTTATTTTCCATCATTTGGTCTTCTATATCACTGATTCTCTCTTCTGCCTCATTTATCCTAGCAGTTACTGCCCCCATTTTTGATTGCACCTTTTTTATTTTGACTTGGTTAGATTTTAGTTCTTTTATTTCTTCAGAAAGGGTTTCTCTAATAACTTCCATGCTTTTCTCAAGCCCAGCTAGTATCTTTAAAGTCATCATTCTGAACTCTAGATCCAACATCGTACTAATGTCCGTATTGAGTAGGTCCCTGGCAGTCAATATTGCCTCTTGTTCTTTTTGTTGAGGTGATTTTTTTCCATCTTGTCATTTTGTCCACAGGAGAATAGATGAATGACAGAACAAAATGGTAACAGGGTAACTACATCCCCAGAAAATATACTCTAAACAGATCAGAAAAGACCTGATGCAGTGGGAAAAGAAAGGGAAAGAGAGAAAAAAGGAAAAGAAAAAAAATGAAAAAGAAAAAGATAAAAACAAACAAAAACAGAACAAAACAAAAAAAAACTAGAATATGATCAAATATGATCAGCCTGGTGCATAGATCAGTGCCACACACTAGACTTTGGGTGTATTTTGGTCTGTTAGAAGAAAGTGCCTCCCAAAATTTTAAAGAAAGAAAAACTTATATATGTACAAAAATTAGAGTTGATATGATGAAGGGATGGAATATGACTGTAAAGATGAAAATTATAAAAAATTTTATAAAAGGAATTGATAAGAAGTTTTTTGAAGAAAGAAAGAAGGAAGATTAAAAAAAAAGGGAGAATGTGAACAGGCAAGAGAGTGGTACAAAGCCATACACTAGGGATTTAATGTATATTTTGATCTGTTAGAAGGAACTGTATCTCAAAATTTTAAAGAGAGAACAGCTTATATATATATATGCCAAAAATAAGGGTAACTACCATGAAGGGATAGAATATGACTCTAAAAATGAAAAATAAAAGTGTTTTTTTTTTAAAAAGGGTTGATAAGATGTTCGTTGAAAAAGGAATAAAGAAAAATTCCAAAAAAAGAAAAAGGACAGTTAAAAAAAAATTAACTTTGAAAGACTATAGAATCATGGTAAAAAAGCCATGGATTCTATGTGCATTTTTCCCCTAGCCCTGGAGTTCTGCTGTTCTCATTGATCGGTAAACTTGGTCTCAGCTGGCTGTTCTCATTGATCTTCTGGGGGAGGGTCCTGTTGCTGTGGTTCCCAAATGTCTTTGCCGGAGGCAGAATTGCCCCACCGCCCTTGTCAGTCTGGGCTAAGTAATCTGCTGGGTTTGCTCTCGGGAGCTTTTATTCCCTGCAAGCTTTCTTTACAGTTTTGTAGGACCAGAGTGAAAATGGTGGCCTCCCAATCTCTGCCCCGGAGGAGCCAAGAACTTGGGTCCCGCTCCTTAATGTGCCCCCAGAGAAAAGCAGTCAATCACTCCTGTCTCCCCGGGCCGCACCCCGTGCTCACCCAGCCTGTGACCGAGCGTTTCTCTCTCTGGTGCACGACCCTGTGCGGAGTCTCCAAACCCAGCAGATCCCTGCAGTGCACTCCCGCACCTGTCCTCCCAGAGGAGGAAGGGGAGTCTCCCCGGATCTGCCACTTGTTGGGTCCCTGCTAGAGGAGCAGTGGCCCGACTGTGCCATGGATAACGGTTTATGGCTACCCCGAGCTCAGAGCCCATTCCTCCGCTCCATCTCTGCAGCTGGCTTCCTCGCTCCAATATCTGGGAGCTCAGCTGCACTCAGGCACCCCCGGTCTTATTGTGACCCCGAGGGTCCTGAGACCACACTGTCCCACGAGGGTACACCCCCCGCTTAGCCACTGGAGCGACGTCCCTCAGCGTAGCCGACTTCTAAAAGTTCCAATTTTGTGCTCCACGGCTCTATCACTTGCCAGTAGCGGCTGACGGAGGCCACCTCCCCCACTGTCTATCCTCCCGAATATTGCCTCTGATTCACTTCTCTGCACGTCCTTCCTTCCAGAAAGTGGTCGCTTTTCTGTTCAGAGAATTGCTGCTATTCTTTTCTTCCATCTCCTGTTGAGTATGTAGGTGTTCAGAATGGTTTGATCCCTATCCAGCTGAATTCCTGAGATCAGACAAAATTTAGGTCTCCTACTCCTTCGCCATCTTGCTCCGCCCCCACTATTTGACTCTTTACAGAGAAAATTTACTGACTTTTGCTTTAGGAAGCTTTTAATTAGTAGATTTCTATCTAAAATCTAGTAAGGGTCACATATATAGTAATGATTACTTTTTCCAGGAAGATGGAAATGCTTTTATGGCTTAACAGTTGCAGATTTGATATAGGTATACCTTGGAGATATTGTAGGTTTGGTTCCCGGCCATTGCAATAAAGTGAAAATCACAATAAAGTTAGTCAAATTAATTTTTTGGTTTCCTGGTGCATATAAAAATTATGTTTACTCTATACTATAGTGTATTAAGTGTGCAATAGCATTATGTCAAAAAATGTACATCCCTTAATTAAAAAATGCTTTATTGCTAAAAAATGCTCTCATCTGAGCTTTCAGCAAGTCATAATCACTGCTCACAGATCACCATAACAAATATAATAGTAATAGTGAGAAAGTTTTAAGTATTGTGAGAATTACCAAAATGTGACACAAAGATACAAAGTGAGCAGATGCTGTTGGAAAAATGGTGCTGATAGATTTGCTTGACTCAGGGTTGCTGCGGACATTCAATTTTTTTTTAAAGCAATATCTGTGTAGTGCAATAAAGTGAAGCACAATTAAACAAGGTATGCCTTTACATGCAACTTCTCTACCATGCCTCATTTAATAGTCCACAAGTAGAGGGAAGGCCCTATGTGCTGTTAAGGGAGGTAGGTACTGTGGGTATATTATCATATAAGAAACATAATCCTTAATTTTAGGAGTACATATAGTTTAGTTGGAGAGAGAAAATCCCTATTGCTTAGAAAAAAATATGCAGCAGCATTTAACATGACCTGTGGATATGTCATTATCTAAATATGCTGAGAATCCCCAGAAGGAAGAGGTATCTGAAAGTCTAATAATTCAGAGAATTTTGATTTGTACACTGAAAAATGATAACCCTTGTTTTAATTTCAAAATATGTTAAAGGTTTATCTTTAGGTATTGTGTACCAGGACTAATAGGTATCATTTATTTGCCTCGTTTAAAAAATACCTTTCAAATCTCACTGCCAAATTTTAAAAAACTCTATTATTCTTAGTTTGATAAATAAATAAACTTTGCAAACTCAAACCATACTTTTTCCCTTCCTTTTTCTATTCAGCTTAATATAATTGAAAACGGAAGTCTGACTTTCCTGGCCTGTAAGGTAAAAAGAGTGGACAGCCTGGAATAGGAGTAAGGTACTGGCCTCTGGTTCCATGAAGAGATAATCGTGGTTTTGTGGAAGGCAATATTTGACTGAAGCTTGGATAGGAATTACCTGCATAACAAAGAAGCTGAATCTGTTTCTTTTTCTATAGTATAAAGAATGTGAAAAGGCCCTTTTAATGTTTTCACAGAATGGCTTCTCTTGGAAAACATCCTTGAACATACCATGGAGTGGTGTCAACTGTAATATAAAATGTCCTAGAAATCTTGCAATTTACGAGTTTAATGACACACCTGAGGATTACAAGGTTTTTTCCATCCACTCATAATAGCCCAATGACTGATTTAGCAGAGAGGAAGCAAGATGGATAATCCTGATCACCTTCTAATATTTTTCCTCTCTTGCTGTCTTCAGAGATTTAGAGGTACAGCATTTGCAGGATTTGTACATCTTTTAGGTGATATTTTAGAGTCAAACTCAAGAGATGAAGAGGAAGAATGCTTCTTACATAGGTACACATACTTTGTTATTTGCAAATGGGATTATTTTTCAGATATCCAGCTCTTTATTGCTCAGCTGTTTTTCATTTTGAAGATCTGCTTATAAAGGCACAAGGGCTTCTTGATATTGTGTTTTCTCTCTGTTGACACCTCTGACTTGAGAACAGAGGAATATGGAACAGCAAGATGTAGTCCCAAGGTCTGGATCTACTGAATTTCCCTTTCTAACCTTCATTTTGTTTGTTTGTTTGTTTTTAAGTCTATATGTGAGAAAAATAATAAGGATGCTTTTCTCATAGGGTTATTGTGAAGATTTTCTTGTAATGATGTACAAGTAGCAGACATATAATTACCACTTGATTGTGTTCATTATCTTAATGTACATGTAACTAGTTATCGCTAGTGTGTTGAATCACCTGAATAAAAATTGCTTTTAAGATTCATGTAATGCTCATATATTGCAATAAAGAATAATCTTTTGTTTGTAGAGCTCACATTACCAACTGTATGGTTCTAATGTTGCTAAAGTTGTTTTTTTCCCCCTGATTTTAAGAAATTTGGATATTTTCCACCATTCTCTTATTTTTCTTAAATGTATGCACATCTCTCTGACTGTCTGTCTCTGTGTCTCTCTGTCTTCCACTCTTCTCTCTGTATGACCTTATTTCTCCAGTACATATAATTCAAAAGAAATGGAGGCTGTAGGAATATTTGCATGTTTAAAGATTGTCCTTGTCCCATTACAGTTACTTAATAGCAGCCCCAGCACAGACACAAAGGCTGTAGAAAGAGGAGTCACTCTTTTTCCTGATTGCAAGATACATCCCCAGAGCATTTCTGAGATGATGGACTTAAAAATTATGAATGTTGAGTTGTAGGTTTTAATTTTTTTTCAGCACTGCTCTTCTCTCCTGACAAGCTCTTATTTTGCTGAGTCCCAGAAAATACAGTCTGGGTTGCTCTATTTGGAACCCAGTGATCAATGAGGAAGAATTGACTAATGGAAGTATCCATTATACCAATATGCCTCAATGCTCCCCCACTGCAGGTGCAGTTATGGACACTGATGCCGTACCATGGTTTTCTCACCTTTATTTTTATAACAAACACCCTCCTGACATACTTAAGATGGCAGTTAAATTAAATACCTTGAATTTATATTGTTGGTCTAGCAAGTAAGCTGTAACTGTGTTATCTCTGTGTATCTTTGCATTGCTAATTTTCATGATGGTATTCAAAAGCTTTTTGAATACAGAAAAGATGCGGGTAACATGATGAAGCAATTCAGAAAGAAAAAAATAAAAATGACCAAGCAAAACAGCAATAAAGGATCTCTCTTCTTATTGATTTGGTAAAGATCAGACTATGTGTGTAACAGCCAGTGTCAACAAAGTCCAAGAAAATGACACTTCTCACACTCTGCTGGGGGGCACTTTTCATGTAACTTTTTGGAAAACAATTTGACAACAAGTATCCAAATCCTAGAAAAAGTTCTGGGTGCCAGACATTCTTTTTTGGAAATTGAGTGTGTGGAAATAATCTGCAAGAAGATGTTGCTATAGGATGTTTATCATAGTTCTGTTTATAAAAAGGGAAAAAAACCCTCAAACAAGTGATGTGTCTAATAATAGGGGATTATAGGCATGCAACAGGATATTGTAAAGTCATTAAAATTGTGCTATAGAATATTGGAAACTGTTTATGAAATGTGAAGGAAAATGTAGTATGGGTTACAAAACAGCCTTACACTTTCCAATTACATATATTGGTTAAATTTATATATTTATAATATATTCTGGAGCAATATAATGAGAGTTTGTGATGTTAATGATTTTTTTTTCTGACTTATCTATATATTTTTTCAGTTTTCTATGGTAAACATGTACTTTTTGCAAGAAGGGAAAATAATGTTTTTTTTTTTTATTTTAAACAAGAGGGACCAGTAAGAATATTTTATTATTTTATTCAGAGATTCCAAGTTCTCTGGGGTTAGATCCAGGCTGTGAAATATCACATAATAAACACAATAGATAAATCTAATTGTTATAGCAGCTGATTTGTTTTCCAGTTAAGTGAATTATTTTTCTAAAGCAATCTGATGAATTTCTGAGTAAAGATCAAGTCTTTAAAAAAATTTGTATTTTCCTTTTGTTGAATAAAACCAATAATACTGATGTGATTATAAAGGATAAATAAAAGCCATAAGGGAATAAACTCAGTCAAACTTGTTGGGAAAACATTTATGAATAAACTATTTTCAAAGGACTATGACCAACATTGTTCCAAACCCTAAATCTTTCTCGTCCTTCTGGGTGTTCTGTTATGAATGAAAAAACAGAAAGACTTAAATAAGAAATCCTACTCACCATCTCACTTGCTGTTCTTTGTTGACTCATGTCAATTTGGTTCTAGCCAAAAGTTGCTTCTTGAGATTATAGAGACCCAAATGATTTCCTCAAAAGGTGTTACCTTAAAGTCTACTTTCTAAATAAAAAAGTTTGGGTTAGTTGCCTGAGATCAAGACAGCATTTTCTATACCCTGGGCATAGGGATTTGGCAAATGAGAGAAGCAGGACAATTAACTGAGTTTACTAATATTTATGGATACCTTTAGCTCTGGAATAGCTTCCATTACAATCCTTTTCTAAGGAAATTGAAGAACTTGACCCATGCTTCATTGATTAGGTTTCTGGTTGCCTGCCCACTTGAGTCTTTGTGCCATTGCAAGGTGAATAGAAAAGGATGTTCTGAGAAATTCACCATTTGTTGGAAGAATTACAGCAAAAAGGAAAAGGACTCCTTCACTTGCATCTCACTTCTTTTAAAAAAGACTAGGAGTGTCTGAGGACACAAGTAGAAAAAGCTATCAATTCTTTACTCCAGAGACTACATGTGATCTAAATCTATTGCTTTTTTCTTCTGCCACTCTTAACTTAGCACACATTGCAAAATTTTATATCAAAGTGATGGACTCTTAATTTAGTATAAATTGCAATCCTTCTAGCGAAGGTTAGCTGTTTAAGTAAGTCATTGTGGTTGGGAAAATGGTGAGGAGGACACCTTCTTTGGTCTTCCTTTCTCTGGAAATAAGATCCTAATATTTGTTTTAAGGACATTGGAGCTTCACTTCACTAAAATTTTCTACTTTATACAGCTTAAAACACACAATAGTTCAGTTCTAGTCTTGCAAAAACTATATGAAGTGTTAAAGTTTTTTTTGTTGTTGTTAACTCAGCACTAGTTGGCACCTTTTTGTATAAATTATTATTTATTTATAATTTTCTCTTCAGTTCAAGCCAATTGTATTGTGTGTGTGTGTGTGTGTGTTTATGAGAGAGAAAGAGAATGAGAGGGAGAGACAGAGAATGAGAGAGAGAAAGAGAGAGAGAGAGTCTATGTGTGCCTGTCTGTCTTCACACACTGCCTGAAGACCATATGTACCTTCCCTGGATTGAAAGCATTTGTAACTCAAGGTAATAAATATCTAACTTCCAAGCCTAAACTGGAAATGCCATGTCTGACTTATCAATCATTTCTGGTCTGTCCTTCAACAAAATATAAAGCACATATCTTCTAACCACAATGGAAACTGTTTCAAAATAACATTTTTGGAGTACTGAATCTGTGTGAAACTTCTCCAAGCTATTTGCAGAAACAGCCATGAAAATCCTCAACATTATATATATTAGGGGTTTCCCCTCTTTCTTCACAAGGATCACCTTTAGGATTATGACATAGAAAATTGGGACAATTTATTATTTGAGAGATAGTGAAATAGCTAAGAGAGATCCCAGACACCAGTCCATACCATATAGCCTTCTAAAAGTGGAAGAAACTGAAAAAGCTTTTATATTACTCCAATTCCATGACAAGCCCTAGAACACAGCCCCCCACACTGTCCAGGAGGCTTTTCATTTTGAGGAGACCACCAAAAGGACGGCTCTCTTATGGATCCCACTTTGTTTGCAATTCGCAAAGATTAAGAGCCCTCCAGGGGTTTTTGTCTGGTGGCTCAGAATTTAAACATGTGCTAATACCTGGTGCTTTGTCCTCATTCTCAGAGACTACTGTGTGACTCATTCCAAAAGTCCAGGTGTGTAAGGGAAAGGCACAGGGAGGGAAAAACTTAGAATTTATATTTGTTTAATGCCACATGTTCCCAAACAATTTCTGGGCTGTTTCAAAGTGGTCTGCACAGATATTAATCTCTGTGACCATATGTCTGAAACATTTCATCACTGGGGAACAGCTGAAAGTAGTTGGTGGTGCTTCGTGTGATCCATGTTAGGTGTTGTAAGTATGGTCAGAAGAAGGACATGTGTCTGGGGCTTATGGGACTGTGAGGAGAAATGCTTGCATCTCCTCTTACTTATTTTTGAGCTTGCTTGCATGACTGTAATTGTTAAGCTCCAGGTAATTTTATTCACAGAAAGTAAGAGTTGGGGTGGATGGTGAAGACAGATGCAATTTTCATGGGACCATCCTGTATCATCTGTTTTCCAGGAGTCCCTTTATTACCTAAAGCATCGTGCATCAGCACCTTTTTTTCCAGATTGTTTTTCCAAACATACAATATCATGCAAAAGATCATCCAAAACAGAAGAGAAATATTGTACTATGCCTATGAGAGAGATCACAGTTGTTGAATTTCATAAAGATCTAAGTAACTCTACAGGAGAAAACCCATTTCATATAATTAAGTAGTCAGTTGGTTAATCGAAGTATTTGTGTTTGGGGGGTGGTCATAAAAATAATACATACATACCTTTAGCATTTTCTTTCTTTTTTTTAATTTAAATTTTAGTTAACATACAGTGCAATACTGGTTTCTGGAGTAGAATTCAGTGATTCATCACTTACATACAATACCCAATGTTCATCACAACAAGTGCCCTCCTTAATACCCTCCTCCACCCACCTCCCTCCATCAATCCTCAGTTTGTTCTCTATCGTTAAGAGTCTCTTATGGTTTGTTTCCCTCTCTTTTTTTTTTTTTTTTGTTTTCCTCCTTCCCATATGTTCATCTGTTTTCTTTCTTAAATTCCACGTATGTGAGGCACCTGGGTGGCTCAGTCGGTTAAGTGTCTGTCTTTGGCTCGGGTCATGATCCCAGAGTCCTGGGATCAAGTCCCACATTGGGCTCCTTGCTCAGCAGGGAACCTGCTTCTCCTTCTCTCTCTGCTCCCCTGCTCTTGCTCTCTATCTCAAATAAATAAATAAAATCTCTAAAAAAAATTCCACATATGAGTGAGATCATATGGTATTTGTCTTTCTCTGACTGACTTATTCATTTAGCATAATACACTCTAGCTCCAACCACTTCATTGCAAATGGCAAGATTTCATTCTTTTTGATAGCTGAATACTCCATTGCAGACATATACCACATCTTCTTTATCCATTCATCAGTCGATGGATATTTGGACTCTCTCCAAAATTTTGCTATTGTTGACAGTGCTGTTATAAACATCAGGGTGTATGTACTCCTTTGAATCTGTATTTTTGTATCCTTTGGGTAAATACCTAGTAATTCAATTTACCTTCAACATGTTCATTTAACCTGAAGCATACAACCACGTACTCATTTACCAGTATTTTTTTTTTTTAACATAGGACCAAAGCTTTATTTTGAGTGTGTAGTAGTTGGTTGGAGTTCTGCTTTGCCTTTCTTGCAAAAATCATATGCATAAATATATCTTTTGCAATTCCTGGTTTGGATTTCTCTAAAAAAGAGCAAAGAATCTCTTTCAATTCTTTGCTGTATGTACAATACTTAAATTTAATAATGACTACAATTAGCATAAACCATTTGGAAATGAACATCACCAATACTTACAAGGCATAGGAAGGCATGTAGGTATATGGGGCATCAAGTGTTAGAGCAAAGCCTGATAAGACTGAATATTCTGTATCTATGGGCATCAGTCCCACATTGGGCTCCTTGTATATTTAGAGAAAACAGGGGGCATTAGTTAACTTGGTGAATCCTTCAAGCAATAGCAGTTAAGATGGTGTATAATGGGCTAAATGATTCTAGAGTAAGAAATACTTCCCAAACTTCATGGTTTGCAATAATAAATTCTAGGTCTTTCTCAAGCTATGTGCCCATCACGGATCTGCTGGGGCTTTTCTCCCAGGATGCAGACTGATGGAGCAGTCACCATCTGGAGCGTGACTGGTAGCTGTGGCAGAGCCCATTGAGAATCAAGTACTTGTTCTTAAAGTTCCCACCTGGGAGTGATGCATTAGAACTTCCAGTCACATTTCATTGGCCAAAATAAGTCAATGAACACATCTAACTTTATCAGGGCATTGTGCTTAGAAGGATGAAAGATGGAAATACTTGGTGAATGGCTATAATGACTACCATGGACGGCTTTTATTTTAATTCTAGATAATAATAGCTCTTTCTTTCAAAGTACTTCCAATCACTATTCTAAATGCTTTATAATATAACCTCAGTGAATCCTCTAAACCACCATATGAGGTTGGTATTATTATGCATATTTTACAGACGAGGAAAGGAAATATACTTGCCAAAGATGCACAGTAATTACTAGGATTTGCACCCAGGTGGTTTAATGTCTGTGTCTACATTCAGGACTCCTATGGCAGCTGCTTCTCAAAAAGGAGCAGATTGACAAGTATACTCAGGTGGACCAGTGTTTGAGGTGACAATGAAGTCAGCAAGAATACTGGGTCTAGCTGTGTCATAAATGATCCCAGGATTTTCTCTGTAAAATGGGACTAGCATTATTTTTGCTCAACTATTTATTCCACAGAGGGTTTTAAGAGCCATTTTCTCCCGGGGCGCCTGGGTGGCTCAGTCGTTAAGCGTCTGCCTTCGGCTCAGGTCATGATTCCAGGTCCTGTGATCGAGCCCTGCATCGGGCTTCCTGCTCCGTGGGAAGTCTGCTTCTCCCTCTCCCACTCCCCCTGCTTGTGTTCCCTCTCTCGCTGTGTCTCTCTCTCTGTCAAATAAATAAATAAAATCTTTAAAAAAAAGAGCCATTTTCTTCCATCTTCAACCAACCTAAAAGCCTAGACTGCACTGTCCAATATAGTAGCGATGAACCACATGCTACTACTGAGCATTTGAAATGTGGCTCATAGGAATTGAGTTGTGTTGTAGCTATAACATACACACAAGATTTCAAAGACTTAATATAAATATATGTATTTCACTAATCATTTTTCATACTACTTATATAAATCATAATAGCTTGTTTATATAGAATTAAAAATAACATATTAATATTAATTTTACCTGTTTTAAAACACTTTTTGAATGTGTATACAAATTTTTAATTACATATGTAGCTCACAATTATATTTCTATATGTATGGATGGTGATGCCCTAGAATCTCCAGTAGGATGAAAGATGGATTAGATTGGCATAAATTATTAATTTATATTTTCTACATAAAATTTGGAAAATTAAAACATCTTAGAGAACAAGTTTGAACTTTAATGAAAGTGCTCAAGAGAAGATAGGAATTAAGTAGCATTATCCCTAAAAGCCCAGACTCTATTGAAGGATACATGTTATAGGTTTCCTCAGCACTCTGGCTCCTACAAGGTAATGTTTTTGTTTGTTTATTTTTTTACATGTCTTAGATGAGTGCATTTTTCACTTGTTAATTAATTCAACAAATATTTACTGAGGGTCTGTGTGCTCCGATGTGCTAGAGGCAGGGGCTGCAATGCCCTGTCTTAGTGACTCATGCACCAAAGTAGAAAGTACCTGATTCCCGCATAAAGAAAATATTGCTCCTATGCTCTAACATATGCAATACAAAGTGTTGCTCTCTAACTTTAAAAATGTTTCACACTGAGGTTCTGAAGATCCTGTCGCATGTGTATGCACAGAAATCTATTTTCTGCTTGGTGGGTCCCAGTAGGTGACAACCAGTCAGCCTGGTAACTTCTTAGTGCCCTTCAATGAGTCCTGAGTTTCTGCTCAGCATGCATTGACTGCAGCTTTATCTTGTCTATTTCTTCACAAGAATGAGAACTAATTGGCAAACCAAATCCAGTACAGAGAACATTTTTAAAAAATGTTTCTCTCTTGCCTTGCCAATCCTCCCCACTCAAGGTATGTTTCTTTTATACGGAGACTCAAAACAATGCCAACAATGTTGTCCTCTTGCTGCCTGGCAGCTGATGAAGGATGAGGTAGTAGGGGGCCACAGCACTGTCCCCCTGACCTGCTGGGTGGTTTGGGGGCACCCACAAGGCCTCACTAGGCTTCAGGTGTGTTTGTCAGCCGGACTCTACCACCCCATCTCCTGGTGTATGAGCTGGCTGCATCAGAATACCCCAGGAAGCTTCAGGGCTCTACCTCCAGACAGTCTGATGCATTAAGCTTGAGTCAGGCCTTTGCTTTTTGTGAGTATCTCCAGGAGCCTCAGAATGTCCTCTAAACCCTCTTCCAGGGTTCAAAAACCTTTGAACTGAAGTAGTAGTTTTCAAATGCATTTTGTCTAAGATCCACACTAAGAAATCCATTTTACTTTGAGATCTAGTACACATCTGCATAACTGAAACAAAAGTGTCACAAACAATATATACCTTTTATGATGGGTAATGCTCTCGGATATGTTCGATTTTATTATTCATTCTATCTTCTTTAAAAATGGTTTGTTGTGACCCATCAATCAACACCACAACTTATTAATAGTTTGCTACTTGCCAATTGAAAAAGACTGGAAAATATGACCCTTTTGAGCTCTTAGGGATTAAATCAAACTCAGAAATCAAAGACAGTAAAGACTCTCAACTCAGAGATGATTAAATTAAACCAACTGTTTCAGGCTTAGTATTCCACTTTAGAATTCCCTATTTTGAGAACCATCTCTTTCATGGTAAAAGGGCCAATAAGACTGTCCCAATTCTTTACATCATGAGAGTATTATCTCTCAGATCATAAGCATATAATGTCCACATCAACTCATTTGGGGTAGGAAAGGGGGAAAGTTGTGAAGAATTCAGCTGGAATGCTAATTGTATGAATCTGCAGAGGCAGAACAATGCTCTACTCACAACAGCCTTGTCTTCCCCTGAATCTTCTACCTTCCATTCAATTCCTTGACACCCTTCCTCATTATCTCCAGGCCTTTGCCTCAAACTGGTTGTCTTTTCTTTTTGGTAAATAAATATGGACAGATCTTTCAAATCCATCAGTGCTGGACTCCCCAGATGGTCAGAGAGTTTGCTGCAGCAATTGAATACCCCAGGTGCCACTCTGCCCTCTCCCTTCTTCCCAGGAGTAAATGCAGCGCTCCTGTGGGCCCCCAGCATGAGTGTAAAGGACGCCATCCTTTATCATGGTGGCCTCTTGCCTTATAAGGATGTCTGGGGTCTCCTTGGGCTGTCAGTCTACATGGTGGGAGCAAGCTTGCTTTTCAGAAGGGATCTGCCCCCGCAAAGCCAAATGGCAACTCCGACCCTTGTCTTTGGGTTTTGTGTTTTGAACTGAATGTTGAATTAACCAGCTGCTTCTTCAACTCTGCTCCACTGTCCATCTTTTGGATAAATCTGTTAGTTCTTCAGACCACACAAGTGAAAGGGTACTTGAAAATAACTCTTCTGCCCTCTGACTTCATTTTAACAGCCCTCCAAGGAAATAAGGTCGCAAGTTCACTGATGGCAGGAAGGGCCCACTGGTGGCCTGAGCGATCCCACACATTCACTGTACCATTCCTAATTCATAAAGAAACCACAGTGCCTTTAGAGCCCAACGACTTTTCCATGTGTTTGGTATTTTTAGTTCTAAGCACTGTCTTCAGTGCTTCTCCAACATGTGTTTGAGAAAGACCCAGTGGTCCCATATTAAGATAATTATTTTCACTGCTGTTTTGAAACACCGCAATGGTGCACCAAGAAACTTCCTACCCGGTAATCTGCACAGTTGGTTAAACAAAAATTGATCCCTAGTCAATCAATTGAATCTAATAAGTTGTAGATAAATACATGATTTCATCACCTACAGTATGAGCATCCAAAGGGAAATAAGTGACCTCAGTGGAGGTGTTGATTCCTTCCGTAATAAATGGATCGGCCGTATGCTTATGCTAAGCAATCAATGATCTCACGAAGCATGCCGCTGCAATAAACTGAAACAGTACAAGAATGCAGGAGGGAAAATGCTACCCATAGTGAGCATGACTACCCGGAATATGTCTTCACAGGCTCAAACATAAATTAGTCTCCATAAATCTCATGCATGTTGCTTTACTGACATATATGCCCTGCCAAAATATTACAGTCTTGAAAGAGCTGTATAAGTAGATTAAATGGTTTCTGTCCTTGGGAATGTGGAAACCTTTATTTGTTTTGTTAAGAGATGTTTAAATATCCTTGGGTTATGCGTCAAACAGATGTCCGGGGTAAATGCTTCTGACCCATTTAAACATTTCTTAGCTTGAATGAAGGTCCAGTTTCTGCAGCTGGCATATAGTTCGACTCGCTGAGCAGCACCTGACAAAACTGAGGCTGGTAATGCTAGGTTTGATGGCTCTGTGGTGTGACTTTTAATGGCAGGGCTGAGGAAACTAAGATAAATTAAAACCTAATTGGGCACGTTAACAGTTTTAGCAGTCTGCACATATGGATCCCATGAGGACACTTTAAAAGATGTTACAGTTTAGCTCCTGTTGCAAAGCTTCACTGCAGAATGTGACCTGCACAGTCGCCTTTCCAATCCATTTCTCCAGGTCGAATCTTCCTTTTATTTTGAGTGTTATGTTCATGGTGTGTAAACATCACATTTACCCTTCCACCCTCAACTAGTTCAGTACATGATGAGGGGGTGTACAATGTAAATGTCCCAACATGAAAACCACAAATCATTCAGCAGAGAGAGGATTCCTCAGGGTGACTGTTCCAAGCTAGTGGTGCTCTTTAGGCAGGAATTACAAGGAGTCTTGGTTACCTTGAAAGTCCTCCTTTGCTTCTCCTGTCCAAGTGGCCATAACCTGTAGACTCTGTTTGTTTTGTAACTTGAGATCTCCTGTCAGGGAAAAGAAAAAAAGGCCTGCATGCCTTACAATGAAAACAAAATTAATTCTACTTAAATCTTCAATGAACTCCAGCTCCCTGGTTTTTCTCTCTGCCACAATGCATTGGCTGTTGACTTGGAGCAGGCTGGGGAAAGTACATGCTTGTACATAGTCTTCTCCAGTGTCCTCAAAACAAATTGCTTAAACCTCTGAGTAAGAGTTCAATAGCAACAGGGTGATAATGCATCTAGACAGGGCTTGAGAAAGAACTTGAAGAAGATGCCTTTTGTTTTTCAATGAGAGAACCCAGGAAGTTACTTATTGGTGGGTTTGTGATGTTTCCCAAATCTAGATTTTCCATGGTTGGTAGAGTTAACCTGAAAAATCTTGTTTCTGGTAAAAGACTGAGGTTGGTGAAAGACAGGGTTTTAGTGCTTTTTCTGTCTACTAGTTAAGCTTTCTCCTCTTGATTTACCCAAAGAATGTGAGGACTATAGAAATGAAATGATGTAACAAGTCTGAATCCACCTAAGGCTCTGTATAAGGCACTGCAATACTAATGTGCACTTTTAGAGATTTTAAAAGACCTTTTATAAAGTACCAATTAAAGACAAGTACCTGAAGTTGAGTTGGATGTCTATTAGTGTGAATCATGTTACTGTGGCCACTTTCCGACACTAAATTCTTTGGAAAAATTGGAATCCTCTAGTTGGGTAGCTGGGTGTGCAGTTGTCCAACACAGTTATATCTTTGATTTGTAGAATCTATTAATCATATATAAGCTTATGTATTTGGTTCTAGAGATGAGAAAATATTATGTTAAGCTAATTAAAGTGGTGAGTTTTATTTCAAACCTGAATATTTTGCATGGATTTATTGCATATCATTGCAGCAAATATTAACTTGAACATGGCTAAAAATGTCCCCTTCTTTCTCATCAACTGAATGCATCCTTAACCAGTGTGTATTAAAGTGTAAAAGGAAATAGGGCATGCACGCAGAAGAATGTGTGTAATTCACACATTATTATCTACTTTTGGCTCAAGTGGATGAATCTATGGTTGGGAAGCTACCATTGAATGTTGGGGTAAGATACATATAGATGCCAGTTATTTGCTTGCATTTCCCCATAGGCTTTCTACGTGAATCTCTCAATCAACACCCTCTGAGAAATCACATAAGGCATGTTAATGGGAGGGGATTTCTGTCTTAATTAATGTACAACTCAGCTCTTCCAAGCTTGGATGAATATCCTTATTGAGAAAGGTAGCTGAAATTAGCAGCCTCAACTGTCTTATGTTTTCTTTATAAAAGGAAGGGAAACTGTTTCCCCTTTAAAAATGGACCCACTGTGAACTCCCAGCCTCTCCATTAATACTCTGAAGAAATACTGAGCCTGGTTGGTATGCTTAAGCAGGACCCTTGCATTTGGGGGATAGCAAAAGGGAAATAAATGTACAGAGTCACTTGAAACCAGACAAAACTGTCTCAAAAGAATTTTGATTTGTTCTCAGAACTGTTCCCTTTTTATGGGACACTGGAAAAAGAGAAGGGCCACATGGAGCCCTTCTTTTCAAATCCTTTGCTTGCCCTTCCCCCACTTTTTTCATCCCCTTCTCCTTAAGAGAAGAGGAGACCCAGAGGATGCCTATCTGGGTAGCTTGTCAGAACTGTTTCTGCCCAGCTATGGCTATGTTTGTGTGGCCAGCTCATGAAAATGTTCATTTGATTGATGAAGACGTTAATTTAATCTTTCCAGTTTGAAAATATAGAATGGCATGGTCCTCATAGGTTTGAATTTGAGTAAGGCCTAAACTAGTTTGGAAGAAAGCTCTAGATTTGAAGTGGAGAGCATTTAAATTCAAGGATGTGATGTCAAAATAATGTTAGAGATTTAAAGGAGACTGCACACATTTTCTCTCATGTGTGCATGTGTGGATGTGTGTATATGTATATCTGTATATGTATGATGTGCACGTGTATATGTGTTTGTGTGTATACATGTGTGTGATGGGTATGTGTATATGCATGTGTGTGTGATGTGTCTGTGTGTCTATGTATTTATATGCGTGTATATGTATATTATGGTGTGTATGTGAGTGTGTTTGTATGTGTGTACAATGTGTATGTGCATATGCATGTGTGTATATGTGTCTGTATGTGTGATGTGCATGTGTTTATGCATGTGTGTGTGTGTGTGTGTGTGTATGTTGGGGAAGGGAGTAGGGTTAGGAGGATCGGAATCTTATGTAGACTTTTCCTCAGTCATAGCCCCCTAAATTCTCACTTACCTGCCCCTCTACACCTCACTTGTTTGGGAATAACTGCTAAGGTCAGGCAGTTTCTAATAGCACTGTGTTATTTTACTAAGATCTGTGTGTTTGGGAATAAGAAAGGTTGGAAATCACTGCATACAGTCATCTCGACAAAAGGCTGGAGCCCAGAAAAATTAAATGACTCTTACAAAGTCTCACAGCAAATCCAGGGCCAAGCTCAGCTCCTCAAGTCCTGTTTTGAACTCCTTTCTTCTCTGTCATATTGCTAGGGTCGGAATATGCCACCTTTCCTCCTTTGGGTTTCAGCCCAGAGGCACATCCATAGTCAGATATGAATTCCTACGTTAAAGCATTCCTTTTTATATTTCTGGATACCAAAGGAAACATACATCAATTGAATACTTTTTTCTAAATGCATTTCCTCCCTATGGTTCCAGTGAGCTCTGTGTGGGTGACAGTTTCTAATAAAATTCTTCTCCAGCTGCTCAGATGAGAAAGTCTAGAAATGTTGACCTTTGGGTCACTGGGCGATTGTGCTGTTTACTCTGGCTTTGGACAGTGCTTGGGTGTAGATCCTCTCTTCACTCAGTGTTTGCCTGTGTTGGGGTGGGGTTATTTGGAGTCAGTGACTCAGGATTCTGTAGGGACTACTTTAGTATAACAACTTTTCTGGGGCTAGGAAGACCACTTATAATATTTTCCAGAGAGGACAAGAAAACAAAAGTTTCGTGGGAAATTTTAAGAGCGAAAGTTCTGTACATTTGGGCCTTGGAAAATTATGTGCAAATAGCACCCATTAATTTCTATTTTTTTTTTTTTTTGTAATTGGGAACAAATGTAACAATTCATTGGTTGGACATTTGGTGACCTCTTTTATCAACAGCTTCTTTTCTTTCTTTTTTCTTTCTTTCTTTCTTTCTTTCTTTCTTTCTTTCTTTCTTTTTCTCTTTCTTCTTTCTTTCTTTCTTTCTTTCTTTCTTTCTTTCTTTCTTTCTTTCTTTTCTTTCTTTCTTTCTTCTTTCTTTCTTCTGTCTTCTTTCTTTCTTCTGTCTTCTTTCTTTCTGTTGGAATTAAGAGCACATGTCCACCTGCTCTTGGTGCTGGCTTGGTCCATGATGGATCAATGGGTGATTTGTTTCCCTCTTATCTGCATCACAACATTGGGCCTCCTACCTTCCTTCCTACCTTCTGTCTTGACTTCTCCAATCCACTCTTTCCTTGTAACTAGAAGCATCTTTCTGAAATAAGAATATGACTAACTTTTTCTCTTGCTTTTACCCATTATGGGCTCCCCACTGATTTGGACATTTGGCCTAAGCTCTTTGCCATGACTCACAAAGGGCCTGAGAGATCCAGCCATTGTCCTCACCTCCAGTCTCATTTAGCACTACTCTGTCCCTACCCTCTGTGAACCAACCTTTCTAAATGACTTTGTATTCCTTGGACTTGCTGCTTTCCCATTGGAACTTGGCCTGTAGCACTCTTTTCCTGCCAACCCTGGACATAGCTGATTGCCTTGCTGGTCCCCTTCTTCATCCCTCTTCTCATCCACATGCTTGTAATGGCCTCATTCTGATCAAAGTGGTCAAGAATTTAGTCTTGACTGGATGACTTGGCCAACTGTATGTGGGTGGTAGTGATATCTGAACCTAGGCCTTCAGGGGCCTTGCAGGTTTCCATCTGTACTCTTATGCCTCTGCGTCATCATAAGCAGAATTTCTCTTAGGTGGCTGGTGTCCCTTCAGCTTGGGATCGAGAATGAGCCCTTAGCTCCTCTACAAGGAGCCAAGGCCAGCTGTATTTATAGCTTAAAGCAGTGTTGCCCAGCAGAATCTAGCCTACTTCAGCTGACCAGCTGACTGCCTGCCCCTGCCCCCAGCTAATTTGAAGACACAGAAGCAATAACAGTTATCTTAAGCCACTGAGTTTCGAGGTAGCACATTATATAGTCAAAGCTAGTGGGCACGTTGGCGAATACCAACTTGGGCTTTAGATCATAACTAGAACTTCTCACTTCTTCTAGGAAACTTTCCTGGATCTATCTGTACCCCTCCCCTAGTGGTTGTCGTTCTTACATGCTCCAATAAAGAATTTGTCCTGCTCTGTTGTGCCCTCCCTCCAGACCCCATGAAGTCACAGACCTCACCTTTCTTATCCACCACTGCATCTCTAGACATAGTTCCTTCCTTCACTCAGCAAAACTCTTGAGCATTTACCAAGTTCCAGGCACTGTCCCAGGAACTGATACACAAAACCCTTACTCTAGTGGAGCTTACATTCTTCTAGGAGAGATGGGGAAAAATACACACTTGTGCATGCATGCATACACACACACTCATTATACATATGCATATACACACATATTGCAGTAAAAAGGCAAAAAAAAAAAAAAAAGAGAGCGAGAGAGAGAGAAAGGATGGTCCAGAAACATGCTGTTTTGGACAGAGCAGGAAGAGAGTCTGACTGCATGAGCCCTGATACAGGTATGTTGCTCAATTTGCTGGCTGGGAATATGTGTAATTTCTTTTCTTATTGCATCGGTTTTCTCAGTGTAATAGAACAGCACAGACAGCAGTGTCCTTCTTGATGGGTAATTTGCTGAATGAGTGAGTAGATGTGTTTCAAGTTTAGTATGAGGTATATTCCTGTAGGTAGAAAAAGAACAAATAAGGAAATAATGAGTGAGAGGTAAGCGAATTGATTTTAGAGAGATAAACAACAACAGCAAAATAACCATGCAGTTGCAGCTAACCAGGAAATATGCAGAAAAGCTTTTTGAAGGGTGGAAGAAGCAGAAAGTGAGAAATGAGTGAGATAAATTAAAATAGATGTGGATTTGTTTATGAATATCACCAGGGCCAGTTTATTCTAATCTAGAATGTCTTGGTTGCAAGAAAAAAAAACTTCTGGATCCATTCAGGATTACAGGGAAGGGATGGTTGAAAGGTGGCCCAGAAAACTCATGGAAGTCAGGTGAGAGGAAGGGGGAACAGCAGAGCCATCAGAAATCAAGGATGATCCCGTTTGTCTTTTCTCTTTTCTCTGATAGGAGCCCACCTGTATCTCAGCTCACCTTTTTCCCATTGTGTGTGATCAATTTCCTTTGCTCACATGTGAAGCCCAGTAGAAGAACCACAACCTTAAGTCTACAAGAGTTGAGGTCTACCACTGACTGGCCCTGCTGCCAGGGTCCCTTTCTTCTTGTAGGAGAAAGATACATGTTGGCTCCACTCAGTTCATTGATTGTTCTTTTTAAGATCGGATGACCATACTGGTCGTTGCAATCAACTATTAAGAGGTGAATAGGTGAGGTCCTGTGATTTGTAAAATGCTTCTTTCAGCAGCTATGGCAGGGAGGGTCCATCTCAGATCAATGGCCACATCTGGTGGAGGTCACAGCCTCCAGACACTGTCACTTTTGTAGGCTCTCACAGGTCTCATGAAGTTGTAGAGAATATTAATTTTATAATAGAATAAAACTAGATCATGTCTATTTCATTTCTATTAAAGTATTCTTATAGAAGTTGTTTTAAAAAATATTTCCCATATTGTGTCCACATGCCAATTCTGTACATAAGGCAATTGAGTGAAAAACTAAAAAGTTTATAACCTATATTGACCTGAAATAAGTATAGACCAGGAGTCATGGTCTGTCCAGGTGCCAGGTAGAGGGCTACCTCTACTGTCATTAGTTTTAGGAAAAAGTGTTTATAGGTTCTCAAGTGAATGCATAATGGAAATACAATGGGATTCTAATCCCAAAGACTCACATTCAAGTTTTGGGATGCCAGTCACAAGTATCGCTACCCTGGCAAGACCCATATCTCCTCAGAGCCTTGGTTTCCTCGTTGGTAAAAGAGAACAAATGACACCAAAGAAAATTTCTCTGAGAATTAAATGGATGAATGCAAAATGAGCACAAGTGTTTTGGTAAACCTGAAAGTACAATGTGTGTGTGTGTGTGTGTGTGTGTGTGTGTGTTATTTTACTGCAAATGAGGACACTCTGCTAACCAGCCTGTTTTTTTCCCCCCATAAATCAATAAGAATTACACTGTACTGTCTGGAAAGAGCTTTCAAGAGATAGATATATTTCGAGAGCAAGATATCCTTGGTTTCTCTTAAAATTGTATACATGTGAATAGCCAGAATCCACAGAGAAGAAATAATGACTATTCTAGTAAAATATTGAACAATCAATTGAAGGTCTTGAGTATTTTACCATATTTGAGAAATGCTTTCCACAGCTTGAAGACACTGATGCTTATGATTGAATGCGTATATTTTTGGACTCTAATTTTTCTGTGTTTCAGAGCAATTTTGTTTTTTTATATGTGCTGGAGAGTGTGGAATTTCTGGGAAAACAGAAACTCACCACATCTCCATTTGGGGTTCAGCTATATTCATACATCTGGTTGATGGGTAGGAGGCCCCAAATAAGCCAGATGTTATGAAGGGATGTCAAGAACTCTGGAATAAGTATCACCGATAGGAAGGAGCTTAGCAAGTTCAGCCAGACTTAGCTATAAGATGTGGTATTAAAGTGGTATATCTGTTCCAAGAACTTGGTCATGGCTAATGTGTGGATCTGACCCAAACCAGTGACTCAGGTGGCATGTGTGAGTTCTGGGGATAGAGAGACTGTATATGTGAACTGAAAAAGCTAGTTCATTCAACTCTGCAACACTATGGGGCCCAAGTGATCTTGCTGTGGGACCCCAGAGTATAACATATTCCCTCTCCTGCTGTGTAAGACTCTACTGAACCATCATGATGCCTGGAGTCCCAAGTGGTTGGTGGCAACATACATCTTTAGGTAGCTTCATTGCAGAAGGAAGCATTTTAGGGACCAATTTGTTAATATATTTGAGACACAGAGACTGCCAATGCCAATGAGCATGTGGAGGCTAAAACTCATAAGTGTTTATTATTGTCAATGTAATCTCAGGTATACCCTATTGGCTGGTGAAGCTTATGTATATTTGGATTACATTAAAAGAATTTTAGGTTGCATAGGGTCAAAAACAAGATCTGACGAGTTGAGGATCCTCTCTTGTCTGGGTGAAGAGCATCACCTTATTCCCAAGCTTGCCAGCATGTCATCATGTATAGACATCCAGAGGCATAATAATGAGGCTACTCCCAGTCTCAGCACCATAGGTGATCTGTAGGCAAGGCCTTGGAAAGTCACAAGGTGAGGTCTTTCAGGGAAAGTTTCTTGCCACAGTGGAGAGCGGTCAAGTGGTGGGCAGTTGAGTCAGTCACACTTGTGTGACAAGAATTAGAAACAATGTAAGACAAGAACTGGAAGTTCAGGCAGTAAAGGACTGGAGGCAGGTACTGTAAGGGAGGCCAGTGCAAGGCCTTTTAAGGTATTCCTAAGGCAGAAAAGAGAGTCAGTCCCCATGGATTGGGAAAACCTGAGGGCTTCAGTCCTCAGCTAGTTGGAGGTGCAGCAGGATTGAGTTGGTGAGCCTAAGGGTGATGCAGACCCTCAGACTCCTGCCTGTGTGGCCTCAACACTCCCTGCTTCTCCCTGAGTGGGATGACTTCCGCCTCAGGGTTTTCTTTGACCATGGGAACATAGTGGGCCTGTGCATGGGGCAGGCAGGAGTTCTGGAAGAAACCCTTGGACAATGATGGATGGGAGCTGGTGAATACATTTGTGGTAGGTAGAATAATGGCCCTCCAAAAATGTCCACATTCCAATTGCTGGAACCCATGAATAGGTTACATTACGTGGTAAGGGAAATTTAAGTTGTAGTGGCCTGGTAAGGAGATTATCCTGGATTATCTGGGCAGGCTCAATGTAATCACAAGGGTCCCTAAGAGTAAAGGAGAAAGGCAGAAGAATCAGTGTCAAAATAAAGAAAATGAGAAAAATCTGCACTGGCTATTACTGGTTTTGAAGATGGAAGGGGTCCACAAGCCAAGAAATGTGGGCAGCCTCTGGAAATTGGGAAAGGCTAGGAAACAGATTCTCTCTCTCCTAGAGCCCTCAGAAGGAAGGCAGTCCTGCTGACACTTCAATTTTAGCTCAGGAAGATCCATTTTGGACTTCTGACCTGCAGAACTGTGAGATAAATTCGCATAATTTTAAGTTACTACCTTTGTGTTAATTTGTTACAGCAGCAATAGGAGACTAATACAAACACCCAGTTCCCTCACCCCTTGGGTGGGGCACCCCTGAGGCATTCTCCACATGATCTTTCAGAGGGCCCTATGGCACTGAGCTTCCATTTCTGCTGCAGTGAACTGCCCCATGGCATACTCTATAGAGGCTTCTTTCCCTTCCTCTCTCACGTTTCCTTTCCCTGTAGTGCTTCCTGGGATGACTGCTTAACTGCATATGAACTGTTTGGCCTGTGCCCTTGCCTCAGAGTTGGCTTCCCTTGGAACCCAAATGAAAGGAAAGGACCTAAACAAGAGTCAAAAAGTTCTGGGAAAAGTCTGCTTAAAAAGATACAAGAGTTTGTGTTGTTACCACCAGGACTTTGGCATAGTTGTGGGTTGTTTCTGCCTGGCCAGTATCGTTTCACTTTATTCTGATCACAACAGCATCTCAGCCTTGCTCAAGTGGTGTCTCATCAAACATGAGCCTGTGTCCAGGGGAGGGTGTCATTCAGGCCTGGAACACATACATTCTTTGGCCTCAGCAATTGGTTTTGGGTCTGGACAAGTGGAATTGCTGCTCAAATAATTTTCTCTTTCTTCCAGTGTTACTTGGTTGTGTGGATCTGGGTGTGGGGTTTCCTGTGGCCACTTGGTCCCTCCAGAGGAGAGGCTCTCTAGGAATGAGGCTGGCAGGTAAACAAGCAGAGCCAGAGAGCATTAATAGGAATAAGAAGGTGGGCCTTAAGGGCATCTTTGGGTCCTGGGATTCAGCCCTGTCAGATGGAAGATCTTCCTTAGGACTTTTTAGGACTTCCCAAAAGACAATAAATCCCTTTTTATTCCCACTGAGACTTGTTTGAGTTTGGTTTCTGTCACTTGCACCACAAAGAGTCCTAACTAATACAAACTTGATCTGACTGCAGGTCCTCTTAAAGGCCTGAGTCTATCCACAAGATGGGTGGGATCAGGGCTGACTTACTGAGCTGAATAGCTGGTATATTGTAAAGTGGCCCTAAGTGGGGTCAACAGAGCAAATGGGTACATGGATCTCACCTCTTGTCATGAGAAGTGAAGAAGGAGAGCTTTGGTGGATCCCCCACCATGGGAGGTAGCACTTGAACTTGGCATCCAGGGCATACTGGTTCAGGCTACTAACATGGAGACTGTACTGCTCAGTGTCCTCTGAAGATGGCTGTCTTGATGGGTTAGGTGCAAGAGGTAGGAGTGGGCTCTACCTTCCCGCTGGAGACAACACTTCCCAGAGTGATGAAGAGGAAGCAGCACATTCCCCATGCCTCTCACTCCCACATCTGCATCCCAGGAGTCTCAGTGGGAAGCTGGGCCAGTGCTGAGGCCTGGCTCTTGGTTTCCAGGGATGACCTGAGTCCATTTCATAGCTGATTCCCAGAACGTCATCTGAACTTCACTTACCACCATGCATTAAACCCCTACTGTGTACCAGCAACAAGTTATTGGAGCTAACCTCAACTTAGCTACAATCTAGGAGTCAAATATGGCAATAAATGTAACTAGAATGATGTAATATTAAGGATCAGACAGAGGAACAATGATTCAAATAAGTGCTGACTTATCGGAAACAATGGAGGCCAGAAGACAATGAAACATCTTTAAAGTGCCGAAAGGAAGAAAAAACTATCAAAGTAGAATTTTATATCCAGTGAAAACATTCTTCAAGAATGAAGGTAAAATAAAGACATTTTAAGATAAAAGAATCAACCACCAGCTGACCTATACTAAAAGGCAGTCTTCAAGCTGACGGGAAATAATACCAGATGGAAGCTCACATCTGCAGGAAGAATGGAATAGCTCTATAAATAACAAATATGTGCGTTAATATAAAAGTCTGTTTTTCTTAATTTATTCAAAATACATATTACTGTCTAAAGCAGGGGTTGGGAAAGTATAGCCTGTGGGCCAAATTCAGCTCACTGCTTATTTTGTAAATAAAGTTTTATTGGAACATGGCCATGCCCATTCCTTTATATATTGTCTACGGGGGCTTCTCTTATACAACAGCTTTGCTGTGTAGTTGTGGCATAAATTGTATCATCCTAGAGCCTAAAATATTTATGATCTGGCCCTTCATAGAAAAAGTTTGCCAACCCCTGGCTTAAAGCAAAACTTGTAACACTGAGGGCTTATAACATATGTAGATCTAACACATATGACCACCATATGGAACTATATGATTGCAAGGCTCTTGCAGTCTACGCAAAGTGGTACGATGTTAACTCTAATCAACAATGAGAAGTTAAGGATGTGTATTTTAATCTCTGGAGTAACCACTAAATAATAATGCCAAGAGGTGTAGCTAAAAACCAAAGAGATAAGTGACAAATGGAATCATCAGTATTAAAGAAAATAATTTCAAAGCCCATTTTGTTGCACCACCGGTCACATGCCCTCTTTTGTCCTCTTAAGTGTCATCCCTCTTTTATCTGAGCCACCTGTGAATGCTCCCCGCTCCTGAGATGATTAGATACAAAAGGAGATACATGTTTGGTTATTAATACAAAATGTTTTAATAGAAAATTGACAGATTGGGAGAACTGATCCCTTGAGATCCAAGTGACTGTTTTTCCTTCCTTGACGCTCGGCAAATCTGATAAAGACATCGAGTACCTGCTGGGGTAATTTACTGTCTTCATGTTTGTTTTGGGTTCAGACCCCAGATGACCCATAAAAAGCTGTGGCTCTCCAGGGAGAATGGAATAATAAAGTGCAGACTTTCCTGAAGGCTTTTTCTTATTTTTCAAGCATGCTTTAGTTATTTGTTATCATCCAATGCATGAGACATTTTTTTAAAAATGTGCTTTAATTTTCATCAAGTTGGAAGATTTCTCTTTCTCTTATTTAAGAATATATGCCAGAGCAAGTACTGTTTATAATTTTAGTTTCTATTTTTTTGTTATTTAAATAATATTTTAAATATCCTATAAATTCACAAGTAAATGATTGAAATAACTTTAGACTCCTCTTTAACAGCTTTCTTACTAGATTCTTATAAAATAAGTTAGTAGAACATGCTGCATAAGACTGTTCTGTAGCAGAAACTTGCAAAATATTTGGAAGTTTCTCAAATTAATACGAGTTGTGAGAGGGTATCATGAATTTTGTTTGTTTTCTCTGCTCAGATCAGAGGATGCTCAAGTGACAACCCCGACTGGGTAATTTCACTGAACATATTTCTCTTGTTTCTAAAGATCAAGTTTCAATTTTTCCTCCATAAAAGAAACAGGTTTTTTTTTTTTAAGATTTTATTTATTTATTTGACAGAGAGATAGCGATAGCAAGAGCAGGAACACAAGCAGGGGGAGTGGGAGAGGGAGAAGCAGGCTTCCCGCTGAGCAGGGAGCCCGACACGGGGCTCGATCCCAGCACCCTGGGATCATGACCCGAGCTGAAGGCAGATGCTTAACGACTGAGCCACCCAGGCGCCCCAAGAAACAGGTTTTTAATAAAAGCTAGTACAATGAAATACCCAATTACTATTTTCAAGTCAGCCAGCTGTCAAAATTCCTCTTGAAGCCACACTGCATTTAGGTTAGGAAGTCACTTTCAGCTTTCATTGAAGTGTCATTGGGGAGATAGATTCCCTGGTCCCTTTAGTGACCATTCAGCACAATAACATTATAAGACACACAACTCGTGCCTTATTGCCCAGCTAGAGCTTATTTTATGTTTCTCTGAATTAATTCTAAACAATCTTATCCACAACATTACAAGTTTTATAAACAAAAGTTCCAACTTCCTGCCTCATTAGAAACTATGTAATTTCCCAAAACATTATGCTGTGTTGTATAATTTTCCATTCTGTTTCTTGATAAAGATTCCATAGGACAGAGATGTGAAATGATTGATTTAATTGGATTAAGTGAGGGCAGAATTCAAGAGTGAGCTATCAATACAAACACTTTATTGAATGACTGGCACTGGAGTTAGAATTTCATTAAGTTTCACTTTTCATTGTAATTCACCCATTTGGTAGCTGAGAGTCTGAGCTTCAGACAAAACTGAAATAGACACCTGGGGGAAATATTTCTTTACAGGGATTTGCTCACAAACCTTGGCTCCCCTCTGTGCCTTGTGTGGATACAAACAGGCTCATCGGAAGGAATCCCACTCCTGCAATGCAAGGAAAGCCCAAGTCTCTCTGGGAAACGTGGTACATGAGATATTTGTGATGCTGTCATATGGCATTCAGACAAGAGATTTGAAGAAGTTCAATTGTGCTTCTCTAAAGCCAAAGCAAACATGCTGCCTGGTTGGTATTAACCAGTGTGTGAGCAGCTGTGGTTTTCCTTTCTTAAAATAACTTCCAAAAGCTTCCCCAAACTTCCAATAACAGTTCATGTTAATATTAACTAAACTGCTTCAGACTCTGGCATATTACTAAGCCTTAATAGTGTAATATGAATACTGGAAAATAAACTAGGTACTTTATGGGGATTATCCAATTTAATCATTACCTCCCTATAATGGAGATAGTAATGTTATCCCCATTTTGAACTGAGGCATCGGATAATTAAGGAATGTGTCCAAGATCACAGAGTTTGCAACAGCAATGGATTTAAACCCAGGAAGACTGATTCCAGGGTCCACCTTCTACACGGTATATATTATGAAGCTGAAATTATGACGCTGTCTGTAAGTGTATGTCCAAATATTACAATATTCATTTGCAGTGGATGGTTGGTTATAATGCAGCTATCAGTGAACATCAGGTGGGGAAGGAGGAAAAGGGAACTGCTGTATGTCATCAGCTTCTTCATGCCCACTCTTACCAGTATAGTCTCAATTGTAGCATGTTGAATGATAATTTAAACTGCAATGGGTGTCCTTCTAGAGTCCCTGTGATCCACAATTACATCTTCTTTCCAACATCAGAAAATTTTCTGGACATACAGAATTCTAACAATATTTACAGGGTGCCTCTGAGAAATCAGGCATTGCACTCGGATTTGGAGGAAATTAAAAGATGAATAAGAAAAATCCCTGTTCTTGAGATACTTAGGCTCCAGCAGGGAGAGAGAAGCTGACTCAAGTAATCACTGAGATCCAAGCAAAGTGCAAGCAGAGTAAAAAAGAACAAGATTGGAATTTTCTGTGGCCATGTGGCTACATGGAGGAGATGAGATTTGCACAAGGCTTTGAACAGCGGAACAAGTGGGACTCTAAGAGGCAAACAATGGGCAGATAGTGTTGGTGAAATAAGAAAAAGTTTGGATTAGGAGTAAAAACAGAAATTAAAAAAAAAAAAAGAAATCCGGGCTTATCTACAGCTCTGCCAGTTACCATCTGAGTATCCTTGGTCAAATAATTTGATTTCTTTGCACTTTAATTTCCCCAGTTGAAAAAATGGAAATTGCATTTTGGAGTTCTAGTAAGAATGAAATGAGATAATATATTGAGAATAATTTGTTAGTGAAGTGGCTATGAAATACTGAATATTTTATTTTTATTTATTTATTTTTTAAAAGATTTTATTCATTAGAGAGAGAGTGTGTGTGTGAGAGAGCACAAGCGGGGGGAAGAAAAGAGAGGGAGAAGCAGACTCCCACTGAGCAGGGAGCCTGACATGAGGCTGCATCTCAGGACTCTGGGATCAGGACCTGAGCCCAAGGCAGACGCCTAACTGACGGAGCCACCCAGGTGCCTCAATACTGAATATTTTAATTTACTGTTAAGTAGTTAGAAATGTTTTAAAGGAAAAGACCACCATGAGCAAAGGCATACAATAAGCACTTCATAAATATCTCTCTAATAAATTCATGAGAATGTCTCTTTATTGGATACCTGCTATTTGCTGAGCACTTTGTACATAATTTTTTTTTTTTTAAGTAGGCTCCACATGCAGTGTGGAGCCCAATGTGGGGCTTGAACTCGTGACCCTGAGATGGACACCTGAGCTGATCTCAAGAGCTGGATGCTCAACTGACTGAGCCACCCAGGTGCCCCTGGCACATTGCACATATTATCTTATTTAATTCTGACAGTGACCATGCAGAATTTGGGAGGGCTACTTGATCTTTTTCTCATCTATAAGAAGTGGTTAATATCCCCAATTAGCATGGCTATAAGAATTAAATGAGGTAATACTGTGCAAAATATAACAGGATCTGGTTCACAGCAAGCATTTGGGAAATGTATGCTAGTTTATCTATCTATCTATCTATCTATCTATCTATCTATCTATCTATCTATCTATCT